>NC_135503.1:1931163-2013663 GCF_052857255.1 Amblyomma americanum | reverse complement strand
TAGAATAATCTTAAATATATCGAAAGGTCTTTTTTTGCAGAAGTGAAATTGTCTTCATATTTGTGAGCCAGACTATTTCCCATACAAGTGAGCAGTATACGCATACCTACTAGCCCGAACCATCACCTTGTCAGTAGTCCAAGTGCGATGTGGGTAAAGCACGATAAATTCAAAATTTATTTCTTCAAGGAACTAACAGCAACGTGTGGCTAGTGCTCCCGCTTCTGATGACGGTGATTTGCATAATGAGTCAGATTGGTGGGCTCAGGTCATATCTGCCGAGAAGTTCACGCCAAGGATCTTACACTTGTTTACAGTTTCAATAGCAGCAGTATCCAGCATTCAATTACAATTCATGTAACGTGCTGGTTTCTTAGTTTAAATATTGTTCATACATGTTCATTAGCATTAATTATGAGGCCGTTCGAATTGGACATATTTATTTATTTCAGATATACTGCCAGCCTTCACAGGAGGCCTTAGGCAGGAGTGGGACGCACATGCATTCTTTAAGAAAAAATACACACCAAAAGAAAAAAACCAGCTTAACAAGAGGAAAATCTAAGAAATCAAACATGATCATCTCGATTGGGGATGATTATTAGCTTTTTCAGATCAGTTGCACCTTTTTAACCACTTCTTTTTTATCACGACCAGAAACAAACAGGCTAACATCATCGGCATAGAGCAGATAAGCATTCGTATTGGGCTGAACAAAATTATTCATGTATGCATTGGAAAATAATGGTGCAAAGAGGCTGCCTTACGGCACACCAGAAGAAGCAATCGTTAAGGATGAGATATAGTTCGCAATACCAATACACTCTTTCGACCACGCAAGTAAATGCGTCGCTTTGGTTGGCCCATCGCTTTGGTTGACTAAAATTAGATTGGCTGTTCCGTAATTCGCCTCGTTTTTGATCGAAGTTATTGTTACGAAATTATCAGCCGTGCCAGTGAAGGCCATCTAATTGCCGTCGTTGCTTGGCGCATCGGTTATTTTTTTCTAACAGAATAATGAACGCGCTTCTTTTACATTATGACCACGTGCAACAGGATTATAAATATTGTGCTACCTTGCTCGGATCTGTCTATGTTATTATCGCAGTTTATTCTTAATTGCTTCTATTATGGCGATTTGGGATGCCTGTGTTCGTTATTTATGGTTTTTTTATTGCTACAGTTGCTTTAAGTAAGCAAGATGTACGTATTCAAAAGCGGCGCAAATCGAATTTAGGGACCGTGCAGAGCAAAAGGCCTGTACAGTTTCATGTCTAGAAATAAAATGAAAATTGGCTATGAGGGAATAAGAGGCGCCGAAACTATCTCACTCCAGGCGAGGAGGCCGCATTCACTCTGTAAGGGAAGGGGTGAAAGAGGGCGTGCGAGATAGAGACACCTTAGCGGAAAGTTCCTGAAGTGAGGGGGGGGGGGGGGGGTTAAAGCTATTCATGAACTTTCAGGAACATTTTGCACTGACATCGCAGAGCATACGGGAATCCTTAAGTTGACACTTCCATAGAATTGCAGCCTCAGCTGTTCAAGTGCAAAGAACAGGACAATCGACGTGCGAGCGAACGTGGAATGCTCGCATTTGTCATTTGTCACCCACATGAAATTTACCTCTGTAGAGACAGATGACGAACGCATTAATTAGTGCGGTCTACCCAACTGTGCCATTTCTCGCACGGCCAAGAGGTTTTACTGCCTCCCGCCCAATCGAGTATCGCACAAAGCATTCCAAAGGTGGACAACATACGTGAGCCTTTATCTATGATAATTACTAAGGCACAAACACGTCCATTTTGAACAGAGGAAAAACACATGTTGACATAAAAAGTTGATGGACCCCTTTCTGGACGCACACAAACTCACATGGCACCTTATTAATGAGAACAAGCTCTTTACATACATTACGAAACTAAACAGACTTAATTTCGCATCCTGGCATAAGCTAGAGCCACCTCTCCTGAAAGCTTCCACGCGCCGTTTGATATGCAAATGAATGCTAACGCGTACTACTCCGAATGCGATGCAAATGAAGTGGGAGCCAAGAAAACTGTCTTCAGGAAAAGCCAACTGAACATCCCTCCAGCTGAGGCCTTATTCCATTACAGGCGGCTTACATTATGGCTTCTTACGAGTACGCCACTTGAAAATGAAGGAAGCAAAGCCTGGAGCCCCATTGTAAACTGATAGAGAAACATACCAATATAATAGAAATCGCGTAGTCCCTATTCTCAAGTGAGCCCCTGCTTCCTGGGTGAAAGCGTACGACAGCCGCAGTGCTTCGGTGGCAGCCACCCTCGCTGCCTGCGGTAGCTAAGGAGCCCGCACCGAGTTCGTGGCCGTCTTTTCCCCTTTGCTCGTCCTCCCTTGGACAGAGGCGGTACTTTCGCTGAGAACGCGTCTCTAATGAACTGAAATGGGCGGGAAATTCAAATGCAATGTCGCCTTCAGGACCCGTTCATGCAAGCAAACATCGGTGCACCGACACATCTTATTTTTGCGCGGATACCCGAGGATCAGTCTTTCTCTTAAATGGGGGATCACAGGGTCCTTTTCGTCGTAAATGTCACTAGTTTGCATCGAGGGGAGGAAAAAATTTTAAATTATATTCTTTCAGCAATAAATGCAGCTTAGACATTCAGACAAGCATGAACGTACGCAAACAAATGGTAGGGTTTTAACGTAGTTAAACCGAGCAGACAGTGTGAAAGCAGGCGTTTAGCCTGGTTGGCTCATGGCTTTGCTTTTCTGGGTCGTCGGCACGTCTAGTAACGGTATTAGACTCAAGTTAAGCACTGGCCGAGGTTAAGTTGATCTGATCTGTTCGCGCCTCAGATGGAATTTGATGAAGACGATAATGTGCAATGCACAGCGTGAGTGTGTCTTGCTGTTTAACACGAGGCGCATGGATTTTTGCGGCAATATTTCTATGCGAAAATTCTGAGGGCACTTCGGTCTGCTTACGTGCAGTAATGTTAAAGCTTGTGTTTTGGAATCGAATTGAATCGAATCAAGAAGTTTTATGAATGACAAACAAAATTTATACACAGATATTTGGACCGATATCCAGTGAGGCTAGTCAGCGGTCCAATACAAAATAACATGTAGGTCAGCAGTCACAAACACATTGAAGAAAAACTCATTTTGTAGCCTTGCTTCGATTCCCAGAAAATGTCTCTTGCATGTCAGTTTGAAATTCCTAGCTTACTTTATTTCAATTGGAAACGAATTCCAAATTTTCGCTGCTGTAAATTTACTTCGTCTTTCTCCGCACGCATTATGACAAATAGGAAGATTAGAATTGCCATTACTGGCTTGTCTAGTGTTGGGGGCGGGATTATTGAATGTACTAAGAGATAACTGGTAGTTGGTATTTATAATATTATTAACCATAAGAACTATTTTGTAGTCACGTAACGATGCGAACGGCATGATTTGCATCGCGTCAAAAAATGTTATTAGAACTATACGAAGCATTTAATCCCATGCTTTTCAAGGCACGTTTTTGTAGTCTCAGCACTGGTGATAAATACGTTTTGTATGTGATTCCCCACGATTCGCTGCAATAACTGAAATGACTGTGACACAATGAAAAATTCAGTGATATAAGAATAGCCGCAGAAAGTGCCACCTTGTCTTTGCCAACGTAAAACAACCGTGCGAAACCTTTTACACAGACTGTGCACCTGTTCCTTCCAAGACAAATGGCAGTCAACCCCTAAATATTTAACACAAGGCGCACTTTCAATAATACTGTTTTCAACACATATAGAAAAATCATTTGATTCAATACACTTTTGTTATGAACGAAAAATAACAAAATAACTAGGAATACGGATGGAATATCTAGGAAGGTGGTGGTGGTGGTAGTGGTTTTTTTTATTAAAAGAATAGTAAAAAGGAAGGAAAAGATTTTTGCTAGCCCCGGCATCTGCCATCAATACTGAAGCACCTGAGCTGGGGCAGCTGAAATAAAGGATAGCAGGCAGAATGGAGAAATGAAATGAAAGAGGTGAGGTGTGTTGTGTTGTGTTGGGTTTTATGGCACATAGGCAGCTAAGGCCATCATGCGCCAAGCAAAAGGTATAGAATTGCTTTTCTACAGAATGGTTTAGAGTATGAAAAAGAGGCGATGGTGCAGATGACTTAAAAAGATTGTACTGCCTAGAAATAAAAGGGAAGAATTTTGGAAATGGCTAATGGTAAAAGCCTTAAAGATGGTCAGGCAGCCTAAGCGGCTTTCCTTGGCTAGCAAGGATCCTGAGGCTCCCAACCAATCAAATAAACAGCCTCAGCCTACTTCTCAAGAATGAGAAAGTGGCTGAGGTGTATCATGTATAAAAGCGTTCCAGTGGTTAAAAAAAATTACAGCTTTTCAAGTACGCCTGCTGCTTTTAAAAAGCTAAAAATGGAAGGTATGTTAACAATGGCATTATCAGCTAAAAGCAATGTAGGGTGGAAAGAAATGCATTCATGATAAAATTGAGTGAAGTACTTTTTTCTTAGTTTTTTAATTTTATACATGAGAATAAAATGTGGGTAACCGTAAGTTCATCTCCGCATTCTTCGCAAACAGGTTTATCTTGTTTTGTTAGCAGGAAGTTGTGTGTAAGGTGCGTGTGGCCTATTCTGAGACGGCATAAAATCACTTCTTTAAAACGTTCTTGTGCACACATGACTTAAATTCACCTAAAATCGGCTTTACTAAGTGTAGTTTATTATTCAATTCGCTGTTCCAAGCCGATTGCCATTTTTTCCTTAACTTCCTTTGTACTAATTTCATGCAGTCATTCAAGGGTATATTTACTTTTTTTATTTCCTTGCCACGAGCTTGAGCAGCACAGAAATCTGCTCGCTCATTGCCTTTTATGCCGACATGACTCGGGACCCAGCAGAGTTTAATGTTTTGTCTTCTAGCTGTGGCTGTTACTATGTCATGTATAATGTCTCCAAGTATAGGAGTGATTGCGTTTCTTGAGTGGAGGGCTGTAAGTATACTTAAAGAGTCTGTGTAAATAATAGCGTTTTCGAGGTGAAAGAGGTGAGGGGACAGGAAGAGAGGATAGGGGGAGATGTGATATCTACAGCTTATTTACACAATAAGAAATGTGTTCAGGTTGTGCGCGTGATTAGCTCATTTTAAAGGAATTAAAACACACGGGCACAACACTGTGTTGGCTACAACTGGAGTGGGGCGTCCAGTTATTATTCGTTCAAGGTAGAACTCGCGGAGCGTTCGGTCACTGCGTGTAACTACCTGACGGAGAACAGACGGGACGTCGAGCCCGTGTGTTCGAGGAATGCACAAAGGCTCACCAAGGTTCGCTCACGAGTGCGCGCACTGCCCTGCGGCCACATTAGCGTCTTGATGGAGTCTAGTAGTATGCCCTGCGCCCTATAGGCCGCGAGCATATCGCGACGAGCATCGGCGAAAGCGGCACAGTGAAGGAGCAGGTGTTCTAGTGTTTCCACTGCACCGCATCCGTCACACACATCACTCATCGCGATTCCGTGA
Organism: Amblyomma americanum; assembly: GCF_052857255.1. NCBI lineage: Eukaryota > Metazoa > Arthropoda > Arachnida > Ixodida > Ixodidae > Amblyomma > Amblyomma americanum. The sequence continues at coordinate 2,008,139 of NC_135503.1, read as the reverse complement.
CGCACCCGTCGTTCCCCGGGCCACACGCAGCCAATGCGCGCGCGGAGGATCATTGCACGTTGTGACCGTGTAAGTGCGCGACAGCCGGTGATACTGTCGATGCGCTCACCTCCTCCGATGCGTGGGTCGGGGTGCTGCTTTCGGAGATGGTCGTGGATGGCCGCACGCACGTCCTCCAGCGCAAGGGACAGATCGCTGGCAGGTAGTTGGTGTGCAGCGGTCGTGAGGTCGTCAGCTTCTTCGTTGCCGGCGATGCCGCAGTGACCGGGCACCCACTGTGCACGCACGGCACATCCTCTCTGCGCGAGGCGCTCGATGCGCGAGCGAAGGTTGCGTGTTGCTGGCTGTGCAGTCCCAGGGCGGGAATGGTAGCCGCCGCTGCAAGGGAGCAGCTGTCGCGGGCCACTCAGCCGTCGGTGTACACGAGGAGACGGTCCTGGAGCTCCTCGTGCATGACGGCTCTGGCCAGCTGCTGCACAGCACAGAGGGGTGTGCTCCGCTTTCCCGCAATGCCGGCGATCTCTCGCTGTACCTCCGAGGCGGTAGGCAGAAGCCGTAGAGGGATGGGCCTTGTGTCAATTGCTCATACTCGAGCAGCGTCGCGCCCATTCGTGAGCGCGGGTGCGAGCGCATACGCTGCAGCAGCGAGCCGCCGTCCGGTGCGCGGTGAAGCCGGTCGATGTGATTCAGTGCCCTGCGTGCTGCTTGGAGCTCAAGTGGCCACGGTCCTGCCTCGACCAACGTTGCTGCGCACTTCGAGTTTTTGGGCAGGCCTAGGCACACGCGCAGGGACTTGCGGTGCTGAAGCTCGAGTTTCTTCCAGCACGGCTTGCGCACGACGAGCGGCAGCGCACAGAGCACCGCCCCCAAAGCTGCGGCATTGTATAGCCGCAGCGCGGCTTGCTGGGAGATGGCCTGGCCTCGAGCGGTGAGCTTGTGCACGGCCGCGGTGATCCTCTTCATCTGCAGACAGGCCTTGGTCGCCACGGGGCGGAAGGAAAGGCGCCAGTCGATGTCCAGGCCAAGGTACCGCACCGATTTACGCCAAGGAATCGCAGTGCCGTCCAGTGACAGTGGCGCAAGGTGCGCGCGCGAGCGCGAAACGCAGGCCATGGCCACCGATTTGTCCGCGCTCAGTTACAGACCAAGGCCGCGCAAGCTGCCATCGATTGCGGTCAGGGCTCCCTGAAGACACCCCCGCACGCGGAACGCCTCGCCTGGTGGTCCCCGGCACCACAGACCTATGTCGTCTGCATATGTGGACATGTACGCATGGTATCGGCCGCTCGAGGGGAGGGAGGCCGGCACCACCGACATGGCCACCTTAAACAGAAATGGTGATAAGACAGAGCCCTGCGGCACGCCCATGTCCACCGGGCGAGGCTTGGAGAGCTTACCCCCTACTCGTACGTGCATGGTGCGCCCGCTCAGGAAGCCATGAACGTATCGCAAAAGGCGCCCGCTCACACCGGCCCCCTCAAGCACCGCGAGAATTGGTGCGCGGTGAACGTTGTCAAAAGCGCTCGAGACGTCCAGTAGTAGCAGCAGCGCAACCTGGCCTGCCGCCCTGGCATGCTCCAGCAGTGTAACAATGTCCGATATAGAATCAGCCGTGCACCGCATCCCATGAAAACCCATCTGCCGCTCGTCAAACAAATCAGCCTCCGCAGCCCGCTCGTTCAGACGCTGCAACGCCATATGCTCCATGAGCTTACCTGCCGCCAATGTTAATGCCACTAGCCGGTACCCACTCAGCTCCATAGGTGGGCGCCCTGCCTTTCGGATGGGACCCAGAGCTCTGAAGGAACCAGTGTAGAGAAGGAAGAATTAAGATCAAAGGAAAAATGGAACCATAGGGGAAGAAAGAGACGCAAGCGCCAGGGCCAAGTTAATTCAGATATAGGTTTCATTAACATGCAAGGTGGCAGGAATAGACTGAAATGGGAGGAAATAGAAGAACAGTTAAGACAGGAGGAATTAATGGTATATGGTTTAGCGGAAACACATCTTAGAGACATGGAGCAACCACCCTGTAACCCAGACTACGCATGGGAATATTGCAATAGAACAGAGGGCAGCAGAAAGGGAGGTGGAATTGGGGCATTCATTCATAAAAGTATGAATTTTCAAAGGGTTATACTGGGATGCAAGGAACATTTATGGCTAGAAGTAACAGTGGCAGGCAAGCAAACAATCCTTGGCTTTGTATACATGTGGACAGGGACATGTATTGCAAGCGACATTGATGAGCTAGGAGGACAGGGCGAGATAATAATATTAGGCGACATGAATGCACACATAGAAGACCTGGATGGGTACACGGACTCGACAGGAAGCATGCTACAGGACATGTGTGACAGGCGTGATTTAGTTGTATGCAACAGCACCGAGAAGTGTGAAGGGCTCATAACATGGGAGGCGGCGAGTCTGCACTCGACGATAGATTATGCACTAATGTCACAGAAGATGTATAATAGATTAGGGGTAATGAACATAGATGAAGATGGTTCTAGAAGTCTAGGTAGTGACCACAAGCGTATCAAGTTGAGCTTCAGAAGAAAAAGCAATGTAGGACTGAAGCGAGATGAACAATCAGGGGGGAATTTTTACTCAGTTAAGCAATTGGAAGCAGCAGCCAAACAAATCGAGAAAGTAATTTTTGAGGATAGTGAAACAGAGTGTACTTAAACCAAATTAACTCGATAACTGGAGCTAGAGCTAGCTAAGGTGCGAGTAAATCTAAAAGGGAAAAGATGCAAACCCAAGAGTTGGTGGGATGAGGAGGTCAAGAGGGCATTAGAGAAGCGCCAGGAAGCGTCCAGGGAACACAGATATTCCAAGAAGAGGGGGGAACCGAAACCTGAAGTAGACAGAAAATGGGATACCTTCATAAAGTGTAGAAGAGACGCATGCTATTTGATTAATGAGAAAATTAGAAGAAAGGGTGCCCAATGGATGTCAAAAGTAAATAAAAAGGATAGAAAAGCAGCCCAAAAATTCTGGAAACATCTAAATGCAATGAATAATAAGACTAGGCTAGAACAAAGGTTTATTATTACAGATGAGGGTATTCGACTAGAAGGGGATGAAGCAATAAAACACATAGGAACAAGGATGACGGAAACATTTACAGCAAAGCACGTGGTACATAATTTATCGAAGGAGGATAGACCGGTTACAGCAATAGCTTCCCTTGAGCAAGGAGAGTGGGAAACGGCAGAGAAGAAGGTTCCTAGTGGCACATCAACAAGACCAGATGGTATCCCGATTATGTTGATAAAGAAGTAAGGACCAAAATCCAAGCAAGCATTAATACAGGTAGTGAACAAAAAGATAGTGGATGAGAAAGTCCCCGATGAATGGCGATTAAGTAGAATGAACGTGATATATAAGGGAAAGGGGGACAAAGCAGACGTAAGTAACTATCGTCCCATAACAGTGACATGTGTGGTTTACAGGGTGGTGATGCAGATTATAAAGGATAGACTGCAGGCTTGGGTGGAGAACGAGGGGGTTTTAGGGGAACTACAGAATAGGTTCCGGAAACAAAGGAGGTTGGAGGACAATCTATTTTCATTGACACAGTGTATAGAAATTGCGGAAAAGGAACACAGGTCCTTATGGCTAGCATTTCTGGATATTAGGGGAGCCTATGACAACGTTACTCAGGAGCATTTGTGGGACATACTGGGCACACTGGATGTGGAAAATGGAGTAATTATTCTTTTAAAAGATATATATAGAGGTAACAGAGTGCTCATAAAATGGGGAAAAATGTATCAGGGCCTGTAGAGATACAGCGGGGGCTTAGGCAAGGATGTCCTCTGTCCCCTTTGTTGTTCATGTTGTACCTGCAAGGGTTGGAGACCAAGCTAGAGGGGAGCGGACTAGGCTTCAACCTATCTTTTTTCAAGCAAGGGGAATGGATTAAACAGACATTACCGGGACTAATATACGCAGACGATATAGTGATAATGGCTGACAACAAGGAAGACCTGCAGAAGTTGTTAGACATATGCAGTACAGAGGGAGATAGATTAGGCTTCAAGTATAGTAAGGAAAAATCTGCAGTCATGACATTTAATGAAGAGGGCGGCGAGCATAGAATACAGGAGTTCGTGCTAAAAGTAGTGAATGAGTACAAGTATCTTGGGGTGTGGATAAATAACAGTGTTGAGTATCTGACAGAGCATGAAAAATATGTAATGAATAAAGCTAGTAGGAATGCAGCTGTCATGAAAAATAGGGCACTGTGGAATTACAATAGGTATGAGGTGGTAAGAGGGATCTGGAAAGGGGTGATGGTCCCTAGCCTGACCTTCGGGAATGCGGTCCTGTGTATGAAGCCAGATGTTCAAGCAAGGCTGGAAATTAGGCAACGGGGAGTAGGGAGGTTAGCTTTGGGAGCACATGGCAATACATCAAATCAGGGGGTACAGGGTGATATGGGATGGGCGTCTTTCGAGAGCAGAGAGGCTAGCAGTAAGATAGCATTTGAGGAAAGATTGAGAAGGATGGAGGAAAAGCGGTGGGCTAGGAAAGTTTTCAGATACCTGTATATAAAGAATGTTGACACGAAATGGAGAAAGCGAACTAGAAAATTGACAAGCAAATATCTGGACAGCAGTAAGGGGGCAAATCAGCAATTATCGTTTAAGAAAAAGGTTAAAGGAACAGAGAGAGCTTTGTGGAAAACAGGGATGCTGACGAAATCGGCACTAGAAACATACCGGACCTTTAAACAGGAAATTGTCAAAGAAAATATCTATGATAATTGTAGGGGAAGTTCTTTGTTGTTTGAGGCCAGGACTGGAGTTTTGCGGACTAAGACGTATAGAGTCAGGTACCAGGAGATAGACACTTTGTGCATTGCGTGCGGAGAGGAGGAGGAAACAGCTGAACACTTGATACTTTTCTGTAAAGGGCTTCACCCTACAGTGGAAGGCAGCGGGGCAGACTTACCCAAGGCATTGGGGTTTAGGGATAGGGAAGGGAAAGTGGATTTTAAGAGGTTAGAAGTAACCAAGCGAAGGTTATCTGATTGGTGGCTAAAAGAAAGACAGGAGTAAAATTTCACAAGACATGGCTAGGTGGCTTGAGCCACCGCCCGATGTAAAGGGTTCAGCCGTATCCATCCATCCATCCATCCATCCATCCATCCATCCATCCATCCATCCATCCATCCATCCATCCATCCATCCATCCATCCATCCATCCATCCATCCATCCATCCATCCATCCATCCATCCATCCATCCATCCATCCATCCATCCATCCATCCATCCATCCATCCATCCATCCATCCATCCATCCATCCATCCATCCATCCATCCATCCATCCATCCATCCATCCATCCATCCATCCATCCATCCATCCATCCATCCATCCATCCATCCATCCATCCATCCATCCATCCATCCATCCATCCATCCATCCATCCATCCATCCATCCATCCATCCATCCATCCATCCATCCATCCATCCATCCATCCATCCATCCATCCATCCATCCATCCATCCATCCATCCATCCATCCATCCATCCATCCATCCATCCATCCATCCATCCATCCATCCATCCATCCATCCATCCATCCATCCATCCATCCATCCATCCATCCATCCATCCATCCATCCATCCATCCATCCATCCATCCATCCATCCATCCATCCATCCATCCATCCATCCATCCATCCATCCATCCATCCATCCATCCATCCATCCATCCATCCATCCATCCAGTACTACCCAAAACTGTTTGCTCTTCTCGCTAGGCAGTGTGTTATGGCGCTGCAATCGGCACCGCAAACATCAGCGCAAGTTCCCCATAGATAGCCGAATGGATCCGGATAGCGTTGTAACTTGGCAACGCGTCTGCGATAGCTTGCTCGAATGTGGTTCTGCTTCTTGATGCGGCCGTTTAAAAGCGACCGAAAATGAAAAGAACGCAACAATGTTTTCTAGCGCGACGAGTTAACGCCGATTTGCGCGACGCGATACGGTTATGTATGCCAGTGCTGAACTGTTGCGAATTTAACACCAAGGGCTTGCGACAACATTGCGTAGGCAAACTGGGACTTATCAAAGCGGTGCGTGTTCAGTGGTGCGAACGTAGAATGACGCATCAAGATGAGGCAGGCAGCAAAATGCTCTCCACACACAGTTCATGTTATTTTAAAAGTGTTAGCGAAACTTGAGCAGACTGAAGTCTCGGTGAAACTTGGGGCCTGCTCCTCAACATGACGGCCAGTGCAGTCGACATGAAAGACGGAGCACGCGAACGCACGCCGATGCGAGCTAATCGCGTGCCTTCTGCTGATCTAACAATTGAAGGCTTCTGTGAAGTTATGAAGGGAAGCGGCTTTTCAATCTTTCGAAAACAGCGTTTTACCGTTTCTCATACACCTTCATATTTCTTCATCAATTTCCACCAGTGCAGGGTAGCAAACCGGTATCCTTGCCTTTCACAGCTAACTTTCCGCCATTCCTTACCTAGCTGTCTCTTATCGGGGGATGCTGGAACCCATTGGTAGGTACGAAGATTAGTCCACTGCGGTAGCAGGCAGAGCAATGCTTCTAATTCCTAAACCTGCAGTGCTCGCTGAGCGAGAACTTCGTTGCTTACTTCCATCCCTGCTTTCTAGAACAGACGATCGGGTCAGGGCGTGCCTTTCACTTCTAGTTCAGCAGTAGTTACGTGATCACCCCTCAGCTACACAAGACTGCGTGTTGCATATCGCTGTTTGCACCTGTGCCTTCACGAGTGGCGCAAGAAATCTGCTGGGGTAAATTATCTCTACGGTACCTTCGTATGTGCGTTAAACGCAATTCCAACGCTAACAGAAGCTCTGGTATCGCAAAACTCGCGGATTTATCAGTGCGCGCTGCAGAACTGAGCGGCTGCCACCGATGTCAGTGCACGTTAAAGATCCCCAGGTGGTCTAAATTATTCCGGAGCCCTCCACTACGGCACCTATTCTTCCTTTCTTCTTTCACTCCCTCCTTTATCCGTTCCCTTACGGCGCTGTTCAGGTGTCCAAAGATATATGAGACAGATACTGCGCCATTTTCCTTTCCCCAAAAACCAATTATTATTATTATTCACCGCACTCACCGTTCTTGCTGCCGCGGACGAAGCTTTGGGAAGGCTCCGTCCCCGCAAGCCGAGTTCACCGTTTGAAGGAGCGACGCCGGCAACACCGCACTTCGATGACAAGCTGGCAGCAGTGGCACTTCGACAGGAGTTACGCGATTACCGAGGAGATCTGCCATGTTTAGGGATGGACAGGCGAACAGCTGGAGCGAACACAACGTTGTCAGGCTGCGGTGATCGCTGGGCCTTTTGGTTTCTGTCGGGCTATAACCTGACGGTAATTGCAAGGCCTCAGCTAACACAGGGTTTCAGATGACGTTACAGTTCGACGGGAGGAGCAGGAAGGGTTTCATTAGTTCGTTCAAAGAAGGTCAGTTTCGAACGTCGTCAAGAATAACTCGGAAAACGACACCCGAGCATCATTGAACGGGCGAGCCCTGCCGCCGCCGCCGCAACGCCATTGCCCGGTATAGGCTTAGGCCAGGTCTCGCCAATTCTCGCCCGCCGTGCCGGCAAGAAGCGGGTGGTCTTATCTGCACTGTTATTCTTAGGTTTTTAGGCTCTCGCCCTATCGCGCTCGAGTGCTCGACTTTTTTTTAGGCTGGCGCATGCAAGTGCAACGTCACCTGTTCATCGCGATAGGAAAGACGAGAACGGAACATGGTTTTCGATCACCGAAGCCGCTTTCACTTAGCTGGCTGTCCTGGAACGTTACCACCATGTCAAGAGAGCAGAAACAATGAAATAAAGCACGTTCCATGGTCGTTTCAGGGGTGGTAGCTTTAATACCAATTTTTAGTGACTCCACCCAGTCCGCGAGGTTTTCCAGTTACTGTGTCTGTGTTGTTTCTCAAGTCTCTGAACTCGTCCCAGTTCGTAATTTTCACTTTGTTCAAGACTGATTTATGCTTTGTTTTCTGAAAGGTGGTACATGTAATGGGTGCTACCTAGCGTGTGTCCTGTGTTAGCACACTTTCCATTTCGTATGTTCCTGACCAGAGTGAGGTCTGGAGAGGTGTCTGTACATACGCTGTTGCCTAGTCTAGCGTGGTCTTGGGGGTTGTGCAGGACAGTTAGGCCCAATTTTTGGACTGCCTGTCATGCTCTGTTGCCTTTGGGGCTAGATCTAGTGTATCCCCATTCCGAGTGCGGTACGTTGAAGTCTCCTATTATTAATAGCTGAGCTTAAGTCGCTAGTTTCACTCTTGATAAGTAGCCCTAAGGGTTCCTGTGGCTTTAACTGGCTATGGTACATCGCCTTCAGAGGCTTCGGCAGCTCGTTTTGTTTTGGGTATTCTCCGCGGAAGGGGGGGGGGGGGGGGGGAGGGGGGGTCTTTTAGCTGGGGAGCGTTTCTCCGCTGCCATAGCCTGCCCGCGGGTGGCTGGCAACTCCGAATGAATTATTGCTGTCCACGGCTCGAGGAATTTCACGCATTTTTGAGCCAGTTATTTGGCGAGTTCCTTTTACGAATATATCCACTTTTCTGAAGAAGTATAGAGAGCACGAGGCCACTAACACGTGCCTTTTGGATACAATTCCAGAATTTTTCCTTTGCGCACAAAAAGTTACAAAAAAGAAATGCTGCCGATATGAAACCCCTTGAAGATTTGCCAGGAACATGATCTAGAAACGTAGATGAAAAATATGATTATGTTTCAAAGAAGCTGCTGCTATTTGAACGTTTATTCCTTAGTGTTTACTTTCTACTTTTAACGTTTAATGATTTGAAATAGTTTCGTTGCCAGCATTGAAGAAAATCTGCCATTGTTAAAGTTCGTGCGTGTTTTTGCTGCGCTTAACGCTACAGAGAAGTCAGTCGCTTATATTACGGGCACTACGTTCGGCCAAGCCCAACATCATCAGGGTACATTCATTACACCAGGGCGACGCCAACCCCCAAACAAGTGCTAATGTCATGCGCAATTAGTGCGTCCTTGGTCCTGTCGGTACGCTGTAGGAACGCAATGGCTAGGACGCTGCCGCGCTAAAGCGGCCGTTCAGGCCTTTGCAAACGAGGCGTTGTCTATAATAAGGGACTTCCAGCGCTGGTGCTGATTTACTTAACTTGCACTCACAGCACAGAAGGTGGGAGCAGTCCTTTGTTGTGAACGCGGCTCCCTTCACACTCTCTCAGCACAACGGGTTTATTTCACGCCCTTCGTGATGCAGATATGGTCGCCCATGAGAAAGTGCATATGGTTATTTACGACACACACACATACGAAACACATTCTGTCTATTTGGGTTGCATAAAAGCAACGTTATTTTCGTATTTAAAGCTTTAAACTCTAATTTATGTGTTTCTCTTTCTTCTTCGCCAGAGCTTGTGGCATAGTTTTACAATGTGGACGGTTGAACACCCGCAAAGGCTGCAGAGAAAAATATAATCACATGTCTGTTCCGGAAATCTGAATTCAAGCTGTTCTGTGATTTTTGCTCTGAGGTCCTAATTAATGCAAAGCTGCAAACACCGCAGCTGAAACCAGATTTGATGTGCAAGCAAGAACCCCTTGCGTTGTAACAAAGTGGTACTGCTGAGGTGCTACCTCTGAACCCATGAAAATCTTCATCCTTCAGCATGAAATTTGACTAGTTTGTTGACAGCCGACGCGGACACAAGACTTCAGATCAATGTTTGCATAACCTTCTCTTGAATTTACACCGAGTTTGTAGGGATGCGTCACACACGTCCCCTTTGGTTTGTTGCTCGCTATAAGTCCTTCCCAGTTTATATTTAATTTAGCTGACAAGATAGGGCGCCGGCGTCCCAGCGACAAGAGCGCCACGGGCGGGGTGATTGCTGCCCGCGGGAGAGACGACTCCATCTTCGGCTCGGGAGTTTGTCGCGTACGGAGGTGTCGGCGCCGCGCCCTGCTCTCCGCCATCGGGTCGAGGCCTTGTCGGGAGGAAGGTTCTCCCGCATCTCGTCCCGTCCGGCCGCGGAGTATCCGCTGCCCTAGCGTGGGCGAACATTGGCTCCTAACTTTGCGGGTGAGTCGGACGAGCTCCATTCCGCAGTGTATTTAGTTGCTAGCTGGCGTTAATGTTGTTGTAGCAATAGATGGCTCTTTGTCTAAGCCAGAGTGTCGTTTTTTATTCCCTCAGATCAAGGCTTGCCATGGTCGGCGTGCGCTTGGTAGCGTACGCGTTGACGGGGTGGGGTCTGGCGGTTTTGAACAGTGTCAGCCGCGATTAAATGGGGGAAACGAATTTATCTTCCCTATTACAAACCCCGCAAGTTACTCTTGAGGTGCGTATATAAGAACTATATTTCTTTGCTTTCGCATGAATTGCTACTGTTGACTCTTCATTTGAAGGATTCTGCAACAAAACACTAATTGTGAAAAGGTTAAAAAGCACATAAACAACTTAAATACACCACGGTCAAAACTAGAGCTTTTTTCTTTCATACGTTATAAATATTCTGCATATTTCACACGATAAGGAGCGGAAAGGAGTAATACCTTAGGTGTTTCTCGTTTCCCCTTCGCAAAACAAGTGCTCGTTTCGCAAAGCGGATTAGACGATAGGAAGCAGTGACCCGCTCCAGCCCTCTCGGAGCGCCTTTGTGGCTTTGCATTTCTCTGTTGCGTCTCGAGACGGGGCTAGCGCTGCGCTGCGCCTTGGTTCCCACGGGAGGCTTCGAAATGTGCGCAGCGCAGCGGTACCTTCTGACAAGGTGTAGTGCTCCCGACCCTGACCACGGTGAAAACATTTTTTTTTTAATCGGAACTCTGCAACTTGAAAAAGAAATATTCAGCCTGGCTCTACGCGGCATCTGGAAAATGTCATAAGTTGTGCTTGCGAAAGAGAGGATCTGGAGCATTGATAACCCCGTTCCCCGAAGAAAAAAAACGATAGAGACGTCGGGAGAAGTTTGAATACGCAGCGGCTGTGAAGTAACGTGTGCACTGCAAAATTTTGGCGCATATTGAAATACATGCCACTGAAGGGGTGGTGAAATCTGCCTGCATTCGGCAGAAATGTAAGCCTGTCAGTCCACGGTTGCGGTGCTGTAACACAAGGAGCGATAAGCGAGACATTGGGCGGATATTTTAATGTTACACGATGCAACTGCTCTGCACTAGACCGTCTGGAGCACTGTATACAGTGGCGCTGGCGACCCGCCTGCCTTGCAAGCAGCGAAGATTCTTGCGATGTGGCGTGAATGCAACATCTGCGAGGAGCATGCAACAATGCGGTCACTCAGCTCACATTCCGAACTGAGTGAAGCTGTCCGGCGACTCGCGCGTAGCGGCAAAAGCGCAAGACGGCAGCGCTTTCGCTGCGCGCCGCCTGGGAGCTGTTTGGTGGGCATATTGGCGGCATCGACAGGAGCCAGCTGCTGTCCTCGTTTCCTCACCTGCGCAAACCCGCGCACGGCAGTACCCGGAATCCATAACGATGCGCTAAAAAATCCCAGTTTTATACACTACGTTGGCCTGTGCACAGTTACGGTGGGTCAGCCACACAAATGTTTGCTCTGTGGAAAAGTGCACAAGCCCCGCGACTGCTCCACCTAAGGCCTAACTGTTGTACTTCACCAAATCTGGGAATTCTTCTAATGTGTGTAAGCAAAGCCGCCAAGGCAGCAGCTCTTAAACGAATGAAATGAGCGCCAGTAATATCCTCAGCACCAGGGTCAACAAGATCTTTTCGGGTATTCGCCTCCTGCAAGATCAATACAGCGTTCTTGAAAAATAGCATTCGAAATAGAACACTATAGCAACAAATGCAGGACCTAGAAGCTGGAGAATAGCAGCTTGTTAGTTTAACAAGCTCGCCACTTAAAAGCTTCCGAAGCTGTGAAAAAATTCCAGTGTAGATGGGTGTATTCGCAGTGCAGGTCGGTGGTCGTAGATCAAAGAGCGTCATGATGAGCACACTCTCAGGAGTCACTCAGGATCCCCAGCTGCACTTCGTCGACCTCTTTGTCCCGCCGCTTGAACTGCGGCCAGTCGTTCCCATTACTGTAACATTTCTGTAGTTCCTGCACAAAAGTTGGGATACGGGTAGCATGGGCATCTGAGCATTATAAACGTACTTGATTCAAAATGCATGGGACAGTGTGGAGGACTGTGCATTTCTTGCCTATGTGAAGATCTTCTGGATGAGCATCCATCGTGGCCGCATTCCCAACAAGCTGTCGGTGACGTCATCAACAGGTGGCAGGCGCTGTGGTCGCCTTGCTGCTGTCGTGATGGTGCGAGTCGGTGGAGTGCCCTGGATGTGAGGCTGCGGCTCCTTCATTAAACACGCAAAGTTCTGCAGAGCTGCACGGGGTGTAATGATCACTGCAGCTTGTTTCGGCTTGTGTGGGAGGCCCATATCCAGACAAGGGAAGTGGCGCTTCCAGACACCGAATGTCCTTTCGATAACATTCCGTGTCTTTATGGGGGCTTTCTCGTACCTGCATGCATAAAGCAATATTGCGTTGATTTAATGCCACAGCTCGAAAGGGTGGTCAAGCTTTGTCAACAATGTCATGCACTGTCATTGACAACATAATAACTAACCTTCCTTGCGGTGAATTTGCTGGGCCAGGGTCTGGCAGCGGGGTCATCAGGAAAGGCTCGCATGCATAGCCAGCGTCTCCCAGCACCACTCCAGGCTGCTAATCGTAGAGTACCCGCAGGCGAGAATTGTCGAATATCCGACTGTCATGAACAGAGACCGGCCAGTCGGCAACAATGCCAAAAAAATGCAGCTGGTGTCCGCTGAGAGCCTGCACCAAACCAGCAAAAAGACCAATCAGCAGAAGCAGGCCGACATACGGCGCTTTCTACTTGTTCAACTCTAAATTCAACTGTTGTCACGATAGCCTATCGTTGACAACGCGCAGTTCTTGAACATGCGCGAAACCCGCTCTCGTGCGCAACCAAGCAAAAAAAAAAAACGACGACGCACAGTGATTGCGTGGAACTAAAGTGCCTAGAATGTAGTAGTATTCTTCATGGAGTGCGAAGCTACATTATAGAGCAGTACTGGCATTAAAAGAAAATGCTGGGCCTCGATCGCATATTCCGGAGACATTTCGCTATCTCCCAGCGCTCGACGCAAGCATGCTTGTTTGGTTTTAGGTTTATGTTTTAGGAGTTTTAACTTCCCAAAGCGACTCAGGCAACGAGGGAGGCTGGAGCGAAGGGCTCCGGAAATTTCTACCACCTGGGGTTCTTTAGCGTGCACCGACGTCGCACAGTACATGGGCCTCTAGCCTTTCGCCTCCATCGAAATGTGACCGACGCGGCTGCGATCGAACCCGCGTCTTTCGGGCAAGTAATCTCGTGATTGTATGTTCGTAGCACCGTGGGGAAATAAATAAAATGACAGCACGTACACTACGCGAACGAATATGCATGAGCTGAACAGTCGTAACTGTCCAGCGAACTTCAATTTTCATTGCTCACTTGCACATTGATGGAGAAATAGACATCGCGGTTGCGGTAGACTTCCGCATCTGCGCCACTCGGGCTGTTGATGCGGACATGCGTGCAATCGATGCAGCCGTTCACACCAGGGTATTCACCGATGTCATTAAAGTCCCAGCCACAGCTTTCCAAACTGCGAGACGGCTGGAAAGTGCACCAGCATCGGGCGCTTGTGCTTGGCAGTCAGCAAGGAGACCTTGTCAACTGCGCAGCACACCATGGGCTGCGAAATCCGCACCAGATCCCCGGTGACGGTTTGGAAAGTGCCGGCGCCGTAAAACCTCAAAGCCAGGAGCAGCTGCAGCATCGGAGGCTGTCCCCAGTTGCCGGGACCTTCACGCAGAGGCAACATGGTGAGCAGCTCCCGCACGACGTTCTTGGAGAAACGATAGCGGGCGAGGAACTGCTCGTCGTCGTACAGTTCCGTGGGGTTCCCCCGATCACGTAACGCTGGCCGTGAAATCTTCAGCAACGAATGGGCCTCAGAAAATACCACCTCCATGGCGTGGCAAGCGAACTCGAACGCAGGTATACCCTCCGCGCGACGTCCGTTCGGTATACGGGGCCATGTTGGAAAAAAACAACGAAGGCAGCGCCAAGCTAGCCCCGCAGCCGACTTGAAGTTGGAGCGGAATAGATCGAGCCAAGCCGACTGCAAGTCGCCTTTCAAGCAGAGTTTGGTTTGTGAAACACGATGGAGCTCACTTGAGCCAAGTTACATATCTGCATTCGGGGGTTAGTCTTCTTTCCACGCGTGCGCTTTGAGGTTTCCATTTTACGATGCCACATTATCGTTGTTGCAATTGGTTCCGTTTAGAAATTACGCCTTCAGGGCTCATCCCGCGCAGACAGCTGTTTTCTGGCTGTGATAGTGCCTTAAGTAGAATTTACATGCAAATTAGGGCGCACGGCTGCAGTTTTCCGACAAATACTGCTGGACACTACCTTAAGAAGAGAAGTTGGCCATGTTTATTATTGTGTAAATAGTTTTTGTGTATATTACGTCTCCGCTCCAGCCTCTCTTCTGCCCCTCACCTCTTTCATTTGTCCATTCTGCCTGATATCCTTTATTTCCGCTGCACCAGCTCATATGCTGAAGTATCGATGGCAAATGCCGGCAAATAAACCGGCAAATAAATGGCAAATAAACCACGCCCCCCCCCCCCCCCCCCCACACACACACACACACCACCACGTCAAAAGCCATCAGTACGCAGACTGTTATCAAAAAATAAAAGCCGCCAGTGCACAGATAGTCATCAAAAAATAAAATGACACATTTAGCAGCCAGCAGAATGTACAGGCGTCAGCAGCATTGTCTAGAGAGCCCCCCCCCCCCCCACGCGCGCACACACACACACACACACACACACACACACACACACACACACACACACACACACACACACACACACACACACACACACACACACACACACACACACACACACACACACACACACGCACGCACGCACGCACACACACACACACACACACACACACACACACATTTTTTTTAAACCAATCGATTGGCATTAGAAATTTAAAAAATAGAAAACATTCCCCTATGCACCTTGGTTTCGGTGACTGTTGGCTTCCTTAATATATATATATATATATATATATATATATATATATATATATATATATATATATATATATATATATATATATATATATATATATATAGTTTTTGTTTTGCTATGACTGTAGGCCGGGCAGCTTTCACAAGAGCTATTAGGTCAGAAGGGGGAAAAAACGGTGTATTTCTAGGCTGCTCTGTTGCAGCTACATTTACGCTATATGCGTTTTTGTATGAAATGCTGTAGACTGTCGAACAACGAGCAATGCAAAGAAAATGGAGCGTCAATATTAGTTTTCACGGATACGTGAGTGTTTGTGTGCGTTTGGACCATCTAAATCTGCGTTTATGTCTACAGCGTACTTACAGTTTTTAGGCAATTAAGCGGAACTCACAAATCTAATGAGCTAGAAGACGCATTTTTCACTTCAACATGAAGAAAACTTTGCAGAAGTGAAATAGCGCGGGCCGTGAGCTATCTCCGCCCGCCTACTTTGATGAGTGTTCCTACGGATTTTATCCCTAACCGTCTCCGGCTTTTTCAGTGCCCGGATGTGAAACAATCTCCCTCGTGACCTCTCCGCGTTTCCGCCTTTCCGTTTCTCTGCGCGGGCCTCGATGCATTCGCTCAGCCGCAGTTTCCTTCGTGCGCAGTTTTCCACGACTCGTTGCTTTCCCCCTGTGATCGCTGACCCTGCTTTGTTGCCGCTGTGTTTGCCCCGAATACGCTGCCCGGCGTCTGCATAAGGGAGCCCCTCTTGTTTTCTCGCCTTCCTTTCTGCCACCTCTTTCCCTCCCTTCTTCTCACCTTGGGCTCTGCTGCGCATTGCGACAGCGGCATTTTCCCGCTCGGCTGCTGGCGGCGTGTTCTCCGCTGACGGGAAAATGTCCCGGGCGAAAACTGCCCTGCCTCTTCTTGTTCTCTTTCCTCGGAATGGCCTCCCCTCGCCCGCCGCAACGTGTGTATGGCGGTGGCCGACACCCTTCCACCTTTTCCCTGGTTTCCGCGCGGTGCGTGCCTGCTCCTCGAAATGGGCATCCGGCAATAATGTCCCAGACACCGAACGAAAGCATAACCACTTCCGCTCCCTCCACCTAAGCATCTGGAAGCAGGACATTTCTCTTCTGACTGCTTGTCTCTCTTTTACGCTGTTCTCTCTCCTTTTCCACAGGCAGACTTCTTGCATGTCGTCCCGGCTCTCTCTCTCTTTTGCCAGTTGTCTGCAGGACAGAAAAAGGAGAACGAAACCATGCTCACGAAACAGTAATATTTTTTATCAAGCGCAACAGAGAAATTGCCATGCAGATTATGATATCCGACGGTAGACGGATTGTTGGCACAGAAATATTGATACTGCTATTTGTTTGTAACAAGACTAACACTT
Source organism: Amblyomma americanum (assembly GCF_052857255.1). Taxonomy (NCBI): domain Eukaryota; kingdom Metazoa; phylum Arthropoda; class Arachnida; order Ixodida; family Ixodidae; genus Amblyomma; species Amblyomma americanum. Next base: position 1,991,649 of record NC_135503.1, on the reverse strand, counting down.
ATTTCCCTTCGTGAGAAAAAGCAAAAACAAACGAAAAATGCGCTGCATTTTAATCAGGCTTGGAAAGACTGAATGGCGATATTCGTAAGCTTTATTTCTATTCACCAGAACCGCCAGCAAGCTCTCTTCCGCAATGTGATAGCAGCTCAGCATTGCGCTTCTTTCACCACGCGCTGCATCAGACTCTGCTATTCAACTGAAAATGGTATTTTTTTCTTCAGTTTTGTGCATACGAAATTAGTCATTCAAATGTGCACAAGCACAATGTGTTTGTTGTCTTGAAAATCAGTGTGCGGATCACATCTCTATTCTTTAATATTAGACAGAATGTAAATAGCACAGTTAACCTCGTATATTTCCGCAAATTCATCATAAAGATCTGAAGCAGTTCTAACCGCACCTTCATGCCCACTCTGCAAAAAAAAGCTATTGTTTTAAGCTTACTCTATGTCGATTGCTGTTGGTACTTGTTGTGCTCGCTTCAGATAAAATCTACGTGCTTCAGGGTGAAATAATTTTTATCTCTGGCGCTGTCCAATTTTAGAGAATTGGACAGACGCCAATGAACTAAGCAGCTTGCTTCTATTGTGTCGTCTTCATAGGAAGCTATCAGCTTTCTGTTGAAAATTTCTTTTATGTTTCCCTGTTTCTTGACTCCAAAGTCATCCCCTCTCCATGTGGCTTTTCATTCGTGCACGTTAACAATCGCACGGTAAAAACAAACAAAAAATGCAGTCTTCTGCCCCGTTGCTAATAAAGATTTATCCCTCACTTAATCTTGGCGAACACGCATCAACAGTGCGAACGTCCTGTGTCCTAAAACGGTGCGTCAGCAAAGCCGGCGAGCCCGTGGCTTTTATGCACTTCGTTGGTGCGTACGCCATGCAGGCCTCATCTATCAGGGCGTTTCGTTTACCAGCTCATTTGCATTGTTTGCCCAAGCAGAATTCGTTTACTTGGAGATATTACTTTCCCGAGAGCAACGCGCAGTTGTAAAACTGGCTATAGTTAAGCGACAGAAACTGCAGGACAAAGGCTAAGTGCTTCGACCCAACTCTCATGCACTCCATCGATGCAATTGGGCTGATGAGCGGTTAGGCAGGTCGTTATAGCGGCCTACTCCGCATTCGTTTTCACCACCTCTGACGCGCTCTAAAAAATTAAATAGAAAATTGGTTTTCGGCGAAAGGAAATGGCCCAGTATCTGTCTCACATATCGGCTGACACCTGAACCGCGCCGTAAGGAAAGCGATAAAGGAGGGAGTGAAAAACAAATTAAATTGGTTGTTGGGGAAAGTAAATGGCGCGTTATCTGTCTCAAATCTGAACCGTGCCGTAAGGGAAGGGATAAAGGAGTGACTGAGACAAGAAAGAGGTGAAATATAGTGGAGAGCTCGGGAATAATTTTGACAACCTGTGTAATTTTAACGTGCACTGACGCTCCCAGCACGCGTTCGCTTTTGCGTTTCGCCTCGAAAAGCACATAAATGCAATTTTTTTTTTGAAAGGAAGTGGTGCAGTAGCTGCCTCACATATCTCGGTGGGTACGTGAACCGCGCCGTAAGGAATAAATGGAATGAAAGCAGAAGAGAAGAAAGTGGTACGTAGTGGAGGGCTCCGGTATAATTTCGGCCACGTAGGGATCTTTAGCGTGCACTGACATCGAGTTCACAGTGGTGTCCGACATCTTTCGCATTGTATATCCTGGATTAGCTTAGCTAATCCACATTAATTTTTTTTGGCGTACTGAAATACCCACCTGATGGAATAATACGGGCACATTTGTTTCAGTCAGGTTTTGTTCTTTGTTTGTAGAAAGAGCGAACCTTGGCTAGAAGGTGTAGTAATAGCTTGGCAACGGCCCTGGCACTCAGTAAACGCTGCAATGCAGCATAAATTAAGGCGACGGCAGCATCGCCAAATCGATCAAAACATAGAAGCGCACTATACACGCCAAGAAACCGATAAAACTTTTTTGCATGCGAAAAGAAGGGTAACATACTTATCACGCGACAAGAAACAGCAACAGAATAGAACATTCAGGACAGCAATAGCCTTTAGTGGCAGAAAAACTGACACGCTATTTAGATTTTCACATGGGTCCGAACAATCTGTGGTCAACTAATTTAACAAAGCATGCAAGGTATCAAATCAGCAGAACAAACTTGGAGACAGGTGGGCCTGAGGCACGTTCACAGCGTCGTATTTTGGGCCGCGCTCCGTATCTAGCCGCTTTGTGCGGGGATGCGGATTAGGCCCTGAATTAGTTACAGCACCCCGACGTGCACGGACATAGCGCAGCACACGGGCATCTGTTGCCCTTACCATCGATCGAAAACGCTGCGCAGAAATGCTCTACGTGGTCGTGAGGGCGGTGGAGGCTGTGCTAAAATGAAAGGCGCAGTCTCACACATACTAGATGCCTGAAGCGCCTCTCGAGAGAACGGACGAGAGAGAACGAGGTGCAGGTAAGGTGCATGACACAAGCCGTCCATGGCATGAGTCGCTTCGTTACCTGAGCTGCTGGGGCCCAAGAAGCCACAGTACGCGAGGAGCGGACGCAGAGCTGGTGTATAGTATCCAGGTGCCTGCCGGAAGAGTAGGTTTGCGCCCGCATTCCTCGGGTGCGCTTATGGTGGACCCCCTGCGGCTAGAGGTGTCTTGGTAGAAGCCGCGCCACTCGGCGCCACTGTCGCTGTGAAGTTTACAGCGGAGAGCATCGGCGCAGAGGGCAAGCACGAATGTGGCCAGTGCTTCTGGTCGCAGGTTGCCCGTCACGTTGCAGTATTGTCAGCAAGTTTAGGCCCAAAAAACGTAGCTTCCGACCTGTTGATTTGTTATCACTAGTTGTCGAACTGCACACGAGGGAACGCGGAACTACAGGCATCGTCTCATTGCTTTCACCGGTGGAAGGGTCAATGTTATTGTTGTTGTGACTGAAGGATGTATGAAAACGAAAGTACACTGGCTCAAGCTGAGCCACATTCGCTGCCACCTGCAGGCAGTAGGAGAGTTAAAATAGATGTAAGAGGAAAGATTGAAAGAAAGGACGCAACAGCCGCGTCATCAGAAAACGACGACGACGATTTTGCAACAGATACACCTGGTGATATTCGCTCGTGCTACCGGGAACAACAGAGGGAGTACGCACCCCAGCCCCATCCCTCACCTTAGCCCAGGCCGCACACTGGCGACGACTACAAACTCCGACTGCTTCATACCCCATACTACTACATGCCCGATACCCAGACCAATTCCCCTCGTCATGCAAACTTTTCGGAAAACCAGGAGACTTTCTACACACCCTGCTCACATGCCCCACCTTCCCTCATCACCGACCATGGCGGAGTCTTACGGGGAGACTCTTATGACCGCAACTTCTCCTCAAGACCAGCGCCGGCTCATCTCCAGCGCTCTGAGAAGGATTTTTTTCCAAGGGCTATCCTTCGCTTTGAAAGGGTGCCTCCTCAGAGTGAGGGAGCATCCAAGTGCCATGTAGGGGGCTTCACCGCCACCATTTACATCATCGTTGGTAATAAAGGTTTCCACCATCACCACCACCCTGTGACAAGGAGCCCTCGCCACATTGGTGAGTTCCAAGATCCCATCTCCGTACGGACAGGCAGCCACCTCCCCAAAGGAAAAAAAGTATAAAGCTTATAAAAGCCGGCTGCCTAGCCGATGGAAAGGAAGAGGTCGCCATAAGACTCCCCTTTCCTGTAGTAGGACAGCCTCCTGTTACGTCTCGCCTTCGACGCGCGGTATAGCCGGCGCGGATGCAACGGACGCCGCGGCTTCGTTCATCGCGGCCGCAACGCCTCCCGCCAAGCGCGTCCGGGCAGGTTTCAGTGCCACGTGTCGTCGTGCGTGCGTGTGTGTGTGTGTGCATGTTTTGCCCACGCTTGTCAAAGCGCGGCAGCCGGGGAGAGGAGCTCCCCCAACTGGGAGGCGAGGAGGTCTGACCGGCGCCGGCCTGGCGGACGCGCCCGTCACGCCTGAACATGTTCATGCGTCGCCGTCTTGTGCGACTCATCCCAAGCCGCTCCTTCTTGCCCTCGACTCCGAGGGTATATAAAGAGAGCTGCCCCGGACGCCAACGAGGGACTTCGATTTCTTCCTGCGAGTAACGTGGTCGCCCTACCGGCTGCTCTTTGGCGATGCCAGAATAAACAAGTTGTTCTGTTGCCAGTCGACTCATCCTTTGCCGGGACCTTCGGATGTTTCCAGCTTTGCCCCAGGCCGCCAGGCCAACGCTACCCTTGGGGCTTGCAACCCATTTGCAACAACTGGTTGCCAGCGGTGGGATCCCGACAACGGAGGCCAGCAGCGAAGATATGCGGTCAACTGTATTCTGAGCAGCACAACGACCATCCGGGAGCAGTGCAACGAGCCTTGTGTGATGACTGGTTGCCTGCAGCGGAACGACTGCGCTGAATTCTTGGCTGCGAGGTTTGGTGAGTGCGGGACTTTCTTCTTCTGAGTTTTGCCAGGCTTTTGTTAGTGTCAGAAACAGAGCTGGTAATTGGGTTGTCGTTGCTGCCGGGTTAGTTTGCGGCAAGACAATAGTAGGCAGTAGAGAAAGCAGCATTCGGAGCAGCCATGGATTTGAAGTCGTTGCGCAAACCGAAATTGCTGGAGCTTGCAAGAGAGTTGGGTCTGGATGTCTCAGACAAACTCAGAAAACCAGAACTGCTAAGGGCTATTCTTGAGTTGGAGGCTGAGGATGACGAGCTGTCGGAATGCCTTGAGACCATTGAGGAGAGGGAACAAAAAGAGAAAGAGGAGCGCGAACGTAAAGAACAAAAAGAGAAAGACGAGCGCGAACGTAAAGAACAAAAAGAAAAAGAGAAAAACGAGCGCGAACGTAAAGAGCAAAAAGAGAAAGACGAGCGCGAACGTAAAGAACAAAAAGAGAAAGAGGAGCGAGAACGTAAAGAACAAAAAGAGAAAGAGAAAGAAGAGCGCGACCGTCAACACGCTTTGGAAATGAAGCGTCTCGAGGTAGAGATGGAACGCGCTCGTAATGGAAGTCAGGCACACGGTGCAGGAGAACGGGTATCGTTCAAAATGACTGACCTGATGCGGCCGTTTAAGCTTGGAGAGGACATTGGTTTGTTCCTGGTTAACTTTGAGCGAACGTGCGAGAAGCAGGGGTTCTCTCGGGAAACGTGGCCACAGCGCTTGCTCACTTTGTTACCCGCCGAGGCGGCCGACGTAGTCGCTCGCTTGAAGAGAGAGGAGGCAGAGGATTTCGACCAAGTGAAATCAAGTCTGCTAAAAAAGTACAGGCTGTCAGCGGAGGCGTTCCGTCGGAAGTTTCGGGAAAATGAAAAAGGCAGAAATGAGTCATATACAGAGTTTGCCTACAGGCTTATGTCAAACATGCAGGAGTGGCTCAAAGAAGAGAAAGCGTTTGGTGACCACGAGAAAATTCTGCAGTGTTTCGGGCTGGAACAGTTTTATAGTCGGTTACCTGAGAACGTGCGGTACTGGGTCTTGGATAGGCCAGACGTTAGTACAGTGGCTAAAGCCGCCGAGCTAGCCGAGGAGTTTGTGACGCGTCGGGCTCGCGGAGCTAAGGACGGTCAAAAGGGTGAATTTGGCTCCAAGTCTGAGAGGCCGAAGTTCACACCCATGAGAGCAAGGGGGGACACACGTAGTGCGGATGCGAGTGAAAGCAGTCCGACCGAACGTAAGGAGACGGCGGCAGCCGAAGCCGAACGCAGAAAGCGGTTCGAGGCGAGGCAAGCGCGCGTGTGTTATACGTGCCAGAAGCCGGGTCACTTTTCGGCGCAGTGTCCAGAAACAAAAACAAAAGTCGTTTTTTTGTCATTATGCAGCACTGACGAGAACATGAAGCTTCTCGAGCCTTACATGCGAGACTTCCTCGTGAACGGGAAAGAGTGCCGAGTGCTTCGTGATTCCGCAGCTACAATGGATGTAGTTCACCCCTCTTACGTAGAACCCGATATGTTCACGGGCGAGTGCGCATGGATCAAGCAAGCCGTGGAAGCTCACAGCGTGTGTCTGCCCGTAGCAAAAGTGGTTATTGAAGGACCTTTCGGAGCAATTGAGACGGAGGCCGCAGTGTCATCTATGCTGCCCCCCCCCCCCCCCCAGTACCCGTACCTATTTTCGAACCGGTCCGATCACCTCCTGCGCGAGAAGGGTCTTTTGTTTGGTGAGGCTAGCGTTCAGGCCTTAACCAGATCGAGAGTTCGGGAGCTCGCTGCAAAGGCGGTAGTTGCGGGGCCGACGTTGCCGAACAATGAAAAAGGGTCGGAGGCGCAGCAAGCTGATATTCCTAGCACGTCAGAACTGGATAAAATTGAGCCTGTAGCGTTGAAGGCACCAGGTACTGGAGAGGAAATGCCTGACACGGGAAAGTTAGAAGAGCTTCCGGTCGAGCTTCCGGGACTAAGCTCAGTGACGAACAGGGAAGACACTGATCGGGTCATTAGTGACTTAATCATTAAAGCACCGCTGTCGCCTGAGCAGAAAACCGAACTACACCAACTCTTACAAGAGTTTCAAGGTCAGTTCTCTGAGAGGCCTGGTAGGACTTCTGTCCTTACTCATAATATAGAACTTACCTCCCCAGAGCCAGTACGATCCAAGGCGTACCGGGTGTCACCCCGCCAGCGCGATATTATGGAGGCTGAGGTAAAGAAAATGCTACAGCTCGGTGTTATTGAGGCGGGTGAGAGTGATTATACCTCCCCTTTGATTTTAGTTGAGGTACCGGGCAAGGAACCTCGTCCTTGCGTCGACTACCGCAGGCTTAATTCCATCACTAAGGATCAAATTTATCCGATCCCTAACATCGAGGAGCGCCTTGAGAAAGTTAGTAGCGCTCAGTTTATTTCCACCCTAGATCTTGTCAGGGGTTATTGGCAGGTTCCACTTACAGAAGAGGCTAGTAGGTATGCGGCGTTCATTTCACCAATGGGAACATTCCGTCCTAAAGTTTTGAGTTTTGGTTTGAAGAACGCGCCATACTGCTTTTCAAGCCTCATGGACAAAGTGTTGCGAGGACAGGAAGAATTCGCTTTACCGTATTTAGACGACGTAGCGATATTCTCCGCATCCTGGTCTGAGCATATGGCACACTTGCGGGCAGTGCTAACCCGCCTGCGCGAAGCGGGCTTGACAGTCAAGGCTCCCAAGTGCCAATTAGCACAGGCCGAGGTTGTCTACCTCGGTCACGTGATTGGACAGGGTCGTCGCCGCCCCTCTGAAATAAAGGTGGCCGCTGTGCGAGACTTCCCGCAACCGCGCACGAAGACCGATATTCGGTCGTTCTTAGGTGTCGCCGGCTACTATCAGAGGTACATCCCCAGGTACTCCGATATCGCGGCTCCCCTGACGGATGCTCTAAGAAAAACAGAGCCCCAAACAGTCGTCTGGAGCGAGACAAAGGAAAGAGCTTTTAGCGCCTTAAAGAGCGCCCTAACAAGCCAGCCTGTGCTACGATCGCCAGACTACACAAAAGGGTTCGTTGTTCAGTGCGATGCTAGTGAGCGAGGCATGGGCGTTGTACTGTGCCAAAGGGACAATGGAGAAGTGGAACACCCCGTCCTGTATGCTAGTCGTAAGCTGACCTGTCGTGAGCAGGCGTACAGCGCCACCGAGAAAGAGTGTGCGTGTCTCGTGTGGGCCGTTCAGAAATTGTCATGCTACCTAGCCGGCTCGAGGTTTATCATTGAGACGGATCACTGCCCTCTCCAATGGCTGCAGACCATATCTCCCAAAAATGGCCGCCTCCTGCGCTGGAGCCTCGCTTTGCAACAATATTCCTTTGAGGTGCGTTACAAAAAGGGGAGTCTCAACGGTAACGCCGATGGCTTAAGTCGAAGCCCCTAACGTGGGAATCCGCCTCAAAGTTGTTGGTTACTGATGTTTTCTTCCTGAGGCAGGATTTTTAACATATTGCTTTTGTTTAGTGTTTCAAAGTGATTATGTGCTTTCTAGTGCAATTTTCCAATTTGTGGACGCGTTCTGAGTGCTGCTTGACTACTGTAAGGAACTAGGCAGTAGTATAAAAGGGGAAAGAGCCTGGCAGAGCTTAGTGAGGGTTGTCTCGTGCTTGCTGACTGAGCGGTTGCGTTTCGGCGTAGTTCTAACGCTTGCTGGGAACGAGCACAAAAATGGCAACTCTCCCGAAGTGACTTTGCAGTGTCCTATGTGATCCTGAACCCGAGAACGAGGCCTTCTCTGTGCGCTGCGCTCAAGCAACGTCGAGGGACGATCGGTTTCGATTACGAGCATCATCGAGCGACATCCCTCTGGACAGCGGATGCAGTCCCCTGACCATCGGGATCTCCTTCTCCCGGCGGGGCGGTCTGTTACGTCTCGCCTTCGACGCGCGGTATAGCCGGCGCGGATGCAACGGACGCCGCGGCTTCGTTCATCGCGGCCGCAACGCCTCCCGCCAAGCGCGTCCGGGCAGGTTTCAGTGCCACGTGTCGTCGTGCGTGCGTGTGTGTGTGTGTGCATGTTTTGCCCACGCTTGTCAAAGCGCGGCAGCCGGGGAGAGGAGCTCCCCCAACTGGGAGGCGAGGAGGTCTGACCGGCGCCGGCCTGGCGGACGCGCCCGTCACGCCTGAACATGTTCATGCGTCGCCGTCTTGTGCGACTCATCCCAAGCCGCTCCTTCTTGCCCTCGACTCCGAGGGTATATAAAGAGAGCTGCCCCGGACGCCAACGAGGGGACTTCGATTTCTTCCTGCGAGTAACGTGGTCGCCCTACCGGCTGCTCTTTGGCGATGCCAGAATAAACAAGTTGTTCTGTTGCCAGTCGACTCATCCTTTGCCGGGACCTTCGGATGTTTCCAGCTTTGCCCCAGGCCGCCAGGCCAACGCTACCCTTGGGGCTTGCAACCCATTTGCAACACTCCGAATAAACTGCGCAGTCGACAGTGCGCTAGGTAGTAAAGTTTAGCGCGGAAACACACGTGAATGAACGAGGAGAGGACCAACGCCCTCCCCGTTCTTCTTCCCTCGCCCAAAATTCGCGCATTAAGCCTTTCTCGCAAGAGCATTGGCAACGAGAACAAAGTACCATTGTCTACAGCGCACGGTCTTTTCTGCCGCCTTTTAATGCGTAAATGTGGAAAAAGAGAGTTTTTCAGGTTTAAGAAATAAACTATCTCAGAATGGGACATTCTCAAGGTTCGATCTGCGAATCCTTCCTCGTAGTCTTTAGGAAACTGCGTAAGCAACATCCCTTTTCCCTCCTTTTTTCTATCGGCTTAGTAGAGTATTCGTGCATTTGCTGAAAACTTTATTCATTTCAAAGCGCGAAAATTGCACCTCGGTGTCGGCAAACATACTCGATGTCACCGCCTACAGAAACGCCACTGCGCAATTGTATTTTTGCGAGCCTGAACGCGGCGCCTCTGTCTTATTCTATTCAATTTTTTCTTTCAGTTTAAACAAAAAAAAACAAGAAGGCTTCTTTTGATACGCCTGGATGACAAACTGGTGCAATATCTGTGTTGAAATTTTGCCCTTGGGACTGTCTCAAAAGTAGGACGCGTGCGACCAAAGGACATGCCGAGAGCAGCACGCATGCATGGAGCAGGGAAATGAGGAAGAAGGGCACAGACAGTTTCGCAAAAGAAGTGGTCGAGGGAAGTGAATGAGTGAAAAGCTTTATTGTCGCAAAGCGATTCGCCCGGCGAAAGTGGAGCCCTCCAGTCCAGGGCCGCAGTGGCATATTCCGTCGGGGCATCACTAACGCCTTCTGAACGGCCATTCTGAAAAGAAAAGAAATAACATGCATTGGGCTGATGTGAAGAAAACGGGCCCAGTGAAAAGAGACTAAAAAAGTTCTCTTGTCGAGGACAAGGCGCGCCGACTAATCTAGGAAATGAAACAACGTAACTGCGCCCGCCTACATCGCCTTAGTTGGCCATGTAGATAACCATCTGTGCATAAAATGTGTTTAAGGTTTTCCCCCCGTCTGTCAGTATACCTCGCTGCAAAAAAAATGTGTGGTGCGCATTAGTCAAATTTGTCACAGATTCCTACTGAGTCATAATGCAAATTTCTACAATTCACAGGATTCTAGAAAAACCGCATGAATGGCATATGTCGCCAAGAAAAACCTCTGAAGGCAAGGGTCCCACGTATACTGTCCGCACTCGAGGGATGAGTGGACCTGGGAGATCCTGCTGCGCTCTGAGAACCCGGTAGTGCAGGACCATCGCTTCCACCGGGCTGCCTGCGTTATGGACCGCAAGAACATCGACGCTTGAAGGCAGCTGGGCCGTGCGTGGGCCCGGGAACCTGCGTGCTATAAGCTCTCCTGTTTGTTACCAAAGTTTTGTGATGATAATGGTGTTTTCAGTTCTTTGCGCACGGGAATAGGGAGACTCCCTTCGCCTCTGAGCGGCAGCCTTCGGCGCGCTACGTCTACTGATGATCTTATACCGCTTTTGGCATCCCAACAACCCCGTAATCTTTTTATGGACCCCCGCAGGCCTCCCGGTAACGAGGAGGTCCACTCCCTCACCCGAGCGTCTCACTTTCTGGGCCGGAGTTGGACCTGCTCCACCATCCCAGGAGCGCCTGCTTACGTTCAAGATATTCTTGCCTACTACCGAGATACCCGGCGCGTTTACGCACCGCCGACTCCCCCACTTACCTTACCCCACGCCTCCCACTGGCGCCAACTCCAGACCCGAACTGCTCTTTACCCTATTCTCCTTCAAGCCGATACCCCGATCAATTCCTCACTTCCTGTAAGCTCTGCGGGAAACCGGGAGACTTTTTTTTTCAAGCGATGTTTATTGCCTCGAGACAATAAGGTTATGAAATGGAGGGATCAAACCGGGAGACTTCCTTCACGTCCTCCTCACATGTCCTACCTTCCCCTCCCCCCCTCCATGCCCCCCCCCCCCCCCCCCCCAACCACCGTAACCACGGCGGAGTCGTACTGGGAGACTCTCCTGGCCAGCTCCGCTGCTGCTGACCAGCGCCGGATAATTACCGAGGCCCTGAAGAAACGGATAGCCCTCCAAGGGCTGCCCTTTGCCCCTGTTACAGGGCAGCCCCTAAGGGTTGCCTCGTCCATGTTGGGGTCCCCCCCTGTAATTGCTTGCGATGAATGTTTCGCCACTCCACCACTGGATGATCGGATTCGGCCTGTCTTCGCAACCTCTGAGACGCAGACCGTTCACGAGGCGTCTCGCCTCGAATATCCGTGACGACGGGTGCCGTTAAATTGTCAGGAGCTGTTGCAATCCGTCGGCAGCGGCTGAGTGGCAGCGGAGGCAGTCTAGACTTACTAGACAGAGCGAGCGCACGCCTCCAGCGTAGCTCCGTTGAGTGACGTCATGGTTGTCACGTGACTAGGCAGAGGCGAGCGCACCGGTTTCGGCGGCGGCTGAGTGACGCCACAGCTGTCATGTGGTTTCTGCTTCGTTCAAGGTAAAAGTCGCGCACCATGGCGCACACGGCGAATAAGCTACGGAGGGGAGTAGTAAAAGCTTTCGCTTTGAAAAGGCGCCCGTGTGCTGTGCGATGTCAGTGCACGTAAACGAACCACAGGTGGTCGAAATTATTGGCGGAGCCCTCCACTGTGGCACCCCTTTCTCCCTTTCTTGTTTCACTTCCTCCTTTATCCCTTCCTTACGGCCCGGTTCGGGTGTTCACTGAGATACTTGAGACAGTTATGCGCTATTTCCTTTCTTTGAGACTTGCGCCATCACGCTAGTATGGTCTCGCTTGTGGCGTCACCATTTACGTCACCGTTCTTTCGCACGTCACACAACGGTTTATTGAGAGGCTCAGCACAACGAAAACAGGCAGGGTAATCCTAGCAAAAGTTGGAATAAATCACGACACAGCGATCAAAATTAAAGTCGACAGAGAACGAAGGAACACCTCTGTGGTCCCCACTTCCCGAAAAATATGCACCCGGAGTTCAACGCATAACGCGGGGCCAAAAGAGCCGAAGCTGAGGTTCGGTAATATAGGGAAAGCGGACGTAGCGTATGTTGGTGCGGCGGGTGGCTGGACGGGAACGGCAGTAGCTTCGGTCGTCAACGGCCGAGGGAAGTCAGCCTCCACAGCAGCCATCCGGGGGAGCAACACAGACACTGCGGAGGAAGTTGCTACAGCGCTCGCCTGCGTAGTAACGAAAGCAAAGTTCGTAGTAAGCGACATTAAAACTGCCACTCAAAATTTTGGAAGAGGTAGGATCTCACCGGGAGCGGCCAAGATCCTTAGCCAACAAAGACGGGATAGCAGAGTTCAGTTAATTTGGACACCCGCACACGCTGCAGTCACCGGTGACAAGACGGATCACGAGCTGGCCCGAGTTCTCTATTTTCAGGTAGCCGTAGAGCACCCCCCCCTCCCCCCCGAGCACTTTGGGAAAGAGGAGCGCCTGCAAAATTACGGGGAGATTGTTAACCATTACATATTGGAATGTAGGCTGGTACCCCCACCAGACCCAAAATTATATAATAGAGAAGCTGTCGCGTGGAGGCGGCTACAAATTAAACATTTATGAACCCGGCATGGGCTTATCACATGTATCCAGAGCTGAGGTCCCATGATAGATGCACTCAATGTGGGGGAGAGGGAACCTCGAACACATATTTTGGGAGTGCCCAAGTTCTCCCGGGGCGGGCAAAAATATTTATAGTAGCCAAGTCTGGGTGACCCTGCTAAAAAGCCCAGACCCCGAGCTCCAGCGCACCACCATCCATCTGACGGAAGAGGCCGCTACCAGTCAAGGACTGCCAGCCAGCATCTAACCGCGAACGCGCCACTCCCTGTTTTCCAGGCCTAGGTGCCAGGGGTGAAGGCAAATGTCTTTTCTGATGGCAATAAAGGTTCAAACAATCAATCAAAAGCCGAGTGAAGCCCCAGACAACTCCTTTCATAAAAACTAATTTTCACTGCGCATTTGCGCTGTCCACTGAGAGGTGAGCTAAAGCGCTTTTCTTTTCGAAATTGTTTCCAATAGGCTCGCAATATTTGGTTAATTTTGTCACAAAGCCCCTTGATCTACTGCTGAATCTAGTTAGAGAGCGAATGCTATTGTGTGTCTGGCAACCAGACGCCGCTTGGCATCTGTAACGTTGAGTGCATTCCGCCCACTGGATAGGCAGTGCACCTCTCCCCCCCCCCCCCCCCCCCCCCCCCGGCTGTTTAATTGTTGATCGCGAGAGGTTGGTCAACCAATGAACACTGCGGCCTATTGCTGCAGTGCCGCGTGTCTGCCACAACGTTGCCAGTGCTAATGCATGCAGCCAACATCTCTGTATTTCAACTCGGCCATGTACCTTCAAGCGCGATTGAAACGTCCACTCATCCAGGCAGCCAGTTATGCGCCCTTTCTTTCCTCAAAATCATCGGAGTCGAGAACGTTGTCAGCGCCAACGGCAACGAACACAATGAACATAATAATAATAATTGGTTTTTTGGGGAAAGGAAATGACGCAGTATCTGTCTCATATACCTTTGGACACCTGAACCGCGCCGTAAGGGAAGGGATAAAGGAGGGAGTGAAAAAGAAAGGAAGAATAGGGGCCGTAGTGGAGGGCTCCGGAATAATTTCGACCACCTGGGGATCTTTAACGTCCACTGACATCGCACAATGAACACCGACAACACAATGAACACCGACAAGTCACGTTTCTGCCACAACGTTGTACGCGCCGACGCATGCAGCGCACATCTTTCACTGCCGCCACGTACCTCAAAGCGCGATTCAGGCGTCCACTCATCGGCCCGGCAGCCAGTTATGCGCCCTTGCTTTCCTCAAAATCATCGGAGTCTAGAACGCTGTGAACGCCAACGCCAAAGAACACAATGAACGCCAACGACCACGAAAGGAAATGGCGCAGTATCTGAGCTCCCGTATCGGTGGACACCTGAACAGCGCCGTAAGGGAAGGGATAAAGTTGCACAAGAAATAAAGCTTAAAACGCTAAATGTTTTTCGATCTCGAATTCAAAACGGACTGCAGCCGGATTTTTGAGAATAGCGATCCTGATAGCACTTATAACACGTTCATGGCAATGCTGATAAGTATTTACAAGGAATGTTTTAAGTTGAAAAAGGTTACGAAGAATCATAAGATACTTAAGCCATGGCTCACCAATGAGTGCCTGGGAATGATTCAGAAGAAATTTTTTTTTGTTTTCAGAACTTTTGCGAAGCACAAATTCAGCAGATTTCTCTAGTTTCATAAAATACCGCAACCTTTTAATAAAATTTTTACGTAATGTTAAAATAAATATTTTGAGAATATACAGAGTGCAAACAAATCTCGCATCGATGTATTATGGCGTAAACTTAATCAACTTCTGAACCGTAGTATTCGCCAAACGAAAGAGATAGAAATAATAGTAAATAGCAAGCGAGTTAAAGGCAAAGAGTTGTCAGACGTATTCAATGACTACTTTGTACATGTAGCCAGCAGCGTTTGTTCTAATCCTTCAACACAACATTTGGGTGATCCGAGTGTGAATAGCGCTGTTTTTCTCCCAGCAACTCCAGAAGACGTTCATTCGGTTTTCATGTCGCTTAGGAATTGCAAGGCACGTGATATAGACGGCCTCCAGATTAGGCCGATAAAATTTGTTCTAGATCTCTTGGTCCCAGCACTTATTCATATAATTGATGTTTTCCTCTCTACGGGAGTCTTTCCCGAAACTATACGGCGTGCAAAACTAACAGTTCTTTTTCAATCAGAGAATAAAAATGAGCTCTCGACCTATCGCCCCCTCTCGGTTCTGCCTATCATATCAAAAGGACTAGAAAAAAAATATTTGTAAACGCGTCACTGCGTTCTGCGAAAAATATTCCATTATGTCACCGCAGCAGTTCGGATTCCGTAAAGGAATGTCAACTCAGTTGGCCCTGCTCACTCGAAAGGAATTAATATTGAATGGGTTCGAAGAGAAGAAATTAACCCTAGGCTTATTTGTAGACTCATCGAGAAGTTTCGATAATATTGACCACTCCATATTGTTCACTAAAATGCAGCACTATGAATTTCGCGGCATTCCTCCGGCGCCTTTAAAATCATACTTAAGCATCGGAAACAGAGCGTTGCCATTGGTGAAGAGCTTTCCTCTCGGCTATGCTTAACAGCGGGGGTCCTGCAAGGTCGTATTTTAGGGCCGGTATTGTTTAACTTATATGTAAACGATATAATTAACATCAGTGACAGCGCACATTCCATAGTTTACGTAGATGACACAAGTATCTTTCTACATTAAGATAATGTCGTAGAACTTGTGCGTTTAGAAAATAATACGCTCGCTTTGTTGTCTGATTGGAGTGCTACTAACTCGCTAAAAATTAACATATAAAAAACAAAGGCCATTTTATGTGCGCCATCACAAAAGCCTGTAAACTCTGACATAGACCTGTACCTTGGAAATGATAGGCTAGACATTGTCAAAGAGATAAAAACCTTGTGAGTCATCTTTAATGAACACTTAACCTGGGATGCTCACGTAGCCCGGATAAGTAAACACCTCGCGAAGACTTGCGGTATCCTATCTCGACTTCGCTACACTATTCCTCCAAAGATTAAGGTTTTATTGTATAACGCCCTATTCTCTCCTCATGTAAATTACTGCAGCCTTGTATGGGGCAAAACATCCCAAAAGAACTTTCACGAACTATTTCTTATGCAAAAAAGAGCTATCCCTCACATCGAAAACGTTTCGTACGACCCTCACACAAGCGAATTATTTCCACTTCTTGATATTCTTCCTGTCAAGCATATGTACGAATTCAACCTATTGCTAAAATAAAAACCCAGCTTGAAAATTCTCTCAACTACTTTGACACACTGCGGAACCTGACAAAAACTTCGCAACTTTCCTACGACATCAGACAAAGAAAGATTTGGACACTGTCATTTTCTACAATTAACCAAGGGTGCAAGAGGATAGCAAATTGTGTTCCAAAACTGTCAAATAATTTATAGGATGTAAATCTAGATATAAAAAAATCTCAGGAAAAGACTGGAAAAATCTCATTTCTAGAACCGATCTTGCAACAACTTAGCCTAGCAATGTAACTAACTTCCGCTCCTCAATGCCAATTTGTTGCGAATGTATCGATAATTTCAGTGTCCTTCATCTAGTGGTGGCTTTATATGGTTTCCCTTACATTTCGTTGTATCAAGTCTTGCGTAAGTTTGTTTATTTTTTTCTGCTGTGAGATTACAGCAAAATGAACATGGTGCTTTTTTCTTATGTACGTTATGGTAACATGACATGCCAAGTGCTTGGGTAGCATTGCAGTGTGTAACATATGCACCAATGTATGTCCAATGGTGTTATTAGTTGTCTTATTGGTTGTAATATGTCTCAATGTACGCCTATGAATAGTAAGCTTGATTGTGTCCAATGAGAGTGTCTACAACATATGTATCTGTGATCTTATCTGCTTTTAATCCAGACATTTATAATTGTTTCAAAGAGAAGCTGTATGTTAACGCCTTTCAACCTGTCAAATACAGGGGCAGCAACCTTCACCAAGCTGCTAATCAGCAGCTTTTTGTTGCTTGCCCTCGCATTTTTTGTACTCTTGTAAAAGAATGCGAAATAAAATTAATTTAATTTAATTAGCGCTGGCAACGTTGCGCCAGAGCAGCGTACGTTGGGTGACCAACCTCGCGCGATCAACCATTAATTTAACTGCCACCTGCCAGGGTGGCAGGGTGGGCGCGCTGCCTATCCAGTGTGCGGAACGATCTCGCCGCGTCTAGTTGGCCGATACACCACAGCTTTCGCTCTTTAACCAGGTTCAGCAGTAGTTAACCGGCAGCTAATTTTTTTATCTTGCCACGCGTTTCAAAGCCTGCATACTCATAATCACTCATCTACGCATCAGTACAGATAGACTCTTTACGAAGTCAAAGGCCAGAACGCAATCACAAGGTCCGCATCTTATTCAATTCGAACTGCGGGGTTCGAAATGAAGCGCAGAAGTCGACGACGAGCAAGCAGGCACTGCCGCTCGCTCTAGGCCACCTGCGCAGAGACGAGGGAACAGGCAAGGGAAGAGACAACGGATGATTTTTCTCGGCATTGGTACCCGTCTGATTAGTGCATACGCACTAAAACGCAGTCTTTGAACGCGGCTACCGAAAGAAGCCACAGTTACTTGCATTGGAGTGGGCTAATATTCCCGGTCTTTTCGCACGTTAGTTACGCTGCCGAATGCGCGGATAGAAAAGAGCGCGTCCCACACGACAGAGAAGAAAAGCTATTTACGCTACACGCAAAGCGCGCGCGCATTAAGGACATAATCTGCTTGAAGAAAAAATATGCTCCAGCTATGTGCACCCACGCGCTGCCTTTGGGCTTTCTTCATAAGGCTTAACCCCTTGTTTTTATCCACAGAATAATACTACATTATGCGCCCGTATCCTGTAATCAGATTGTGCTGTAATGTGTTTTGTTTTTTATACTGATTCCCGACATTTTGACTCGTTTGCTTCTTGGAACACGTTTTTTTCCCGTGTCATTTTTTACCCCGTACTGTTTCGATGCGCGATGTTTGCACGTGTGTCGTTAAGTCCTAGCGTGATCCCGCACGTCCGATGCACGGCAGGCTTTGAAAGCGAAGCCGTGTTCTCCCCGTCGTCCTAATTTATGGAACAGCCGTGGAGCCCGGTCTGTTCTGTTGCGAGCGGCGCCTGCCGATCGGGTGCTTTAATAGACTGCGCACACACCGAGGAAAGCGCGTGTTGATGCTTTTCCGCTGCCTTCAAATCCGCTTCGCCGCCCCGAGCGTCGTCCCTCACAGGGGACCGTCGCGAGCGCACCGGCTCGAGGCTAATCGCTCTCGCCAGGCGGCGACGTCCGACGGCGCACAAAGCAAGCCGAGCTCTACACGCAGGCGGCGCGTGCAAGGACGCCCCTCGGCATTTGTCCCTCGGTCGCCGCGCCTGCTTCGGGCTCCTTAATCGTGCACCGTCTGTTTTCCCGCCCGCGCACCACGTTTGCTTCCACAGAAGCTTGGCTTAGGTTAGGTGCCTTGCAGCTTTGAGGAAGCGTGCTTACCATATTGTTTACCAATGGCTGCCAGGACACAGCGGCATCGCAGGCAACCACCACGCGGACGAGGCCGCGCTCACCATGGGGGTGATTGTGTGTCCGTCCCTTTCTCGATAGTCGACGCAGCGGGTAGGCTTAGACCACTGTCGCGGGACTTCACGCTCCCCGCGTGGAAATCAGGCCAATTCTCGCATTCGCGTTTAAAAACCTTAGACCCTGAAGATCCGAAGCTTCGGCTTCCATCCGGCCTACCACGACGTGAAGCAACTTTGTTGTGTCGCCTGTGGCTTAGTGTAGCTTGCACCAAGCATCGCTCTTACTTAATAGGTATGGCTGACAGCCCTGCATGTGCCATCTGCGGGTTTGATGAGACTATAGCCTACATTCTTTGTGAATGCCCTGCCTACAGCGCCGAAAGACAGTCTCTCTGCCGCGCACTGGAGAATCTAGACCTGCGCTCACTGCTACGCTTTTTGAGGACTTCTAGCCTGCACGATAGGCTGTGACTTTACATAGTGACTTTAATTTCCTGCAACTGTCTTTTCTCCTTCATCTTTTTCGCCCCTCGCCCCTTTCCCCCCGTGCAGGGTAGCAAACCAGCTATTCGTCGGTTTAACCTCCCTGCCTTTCCTCCTCCTCCTCCTTTCCGAGTGGCAGTGGCATCGCGGACTGAGTGTCGGGAAGCAAAATAAAAAATCAGTCATGTGATGAGATTTTCGTGGCAGTACCAGAGGCTGTTTAAATCAACCCGAAACTATCCACTAACACTATATGCTACGCCTAGTCGTCCCTCGCCCCATTTTCGCCCTATCGGCTTTGGCACGCAAAAGCATCTCAGGCTCTCTTTTGTTTCCGTCTAATTCGTGGCCTGGGCGCCACCGCGACACGAGACACCACCGGCGCCGGGCTGCTCAGGTCGCTTCCTTCGGGGACGTTCGGTGAGGGGTGGAAAAATAAAAAAAAAACACTTCCATCACTCACTGCGGAACAGTCACTTCGAGCTCGTCGCTGTCATTGATGGCCGCTGGCGAGCGTCCAGTGAGGATGCAGTGAACGCAGAGTAGACTAGCAAAGGTTTGCTTTGAGTGCGTGAATATCCTTCCTGTCACTCATGCGTGGTTTGCTGTAAAATACAGCGATGGCGATCGTGTGATAGTGCTAGTTTGTGATTTACAAAGGCGTATGTTCGTTTCGCGATGTAATTTTGCTAGGGAACGATGACGCGTAAGAGGAGCGTGATTCCCATTAAGGGAATGGAGGTTATAGGCTTTGGCCGGGCGCTAGAAGTAACTGGAAGCAATGATCGAAGCGTGTCTTAGTGGTAGAGCATCCGCCTCGCATTCGGGAGGTGCTGGGTTCGATTCCAAGTGCCGCCGGGGACCCACCGGTTTTCTAATGAGTACAAGGTTTCTTCCGGCATGGTTCTAGGCTCTTCTGGGGCGAGATGCTTGGGAAGAGGGTCTTGGACCAAACCGTTGCCTTGACGGATCAGAGATAAGTTCCGCCGTCAAGCAACACTAAATCCGCCTCTTGCGGTAGAATCCCAACTTGTGGCCTTTTTTTCTTCTGTCTCTTTTCACGAACCACCTTTCCAGGCTGATTGTTCGAAACTGGTTTTGCCCCCCGAATGGTGCAGCGGGGTTTGCGGCGCCTCCTCTAAGCACACACCCCTGAGGAAGCCGCGCGGCGAGCCGGGGGACGCTTGTACCCATTTTGACCGATGGGTAGCCGGCGGCGGGTTTCGAACCCACCACCTTCCGCAGCCGAGGCGGACGCCCAAGACCCCAGATCCCGACTGCGAGAGAGGGCAGGGAAATTGAAATTGTATGGGAAACGAAAATGAACAAGGCGCAGGTGGGCAAACGCTTCGACAACGGGACTTGTCTTCGCCACAGAGAAGTTTTAATTGAAAACTGCTTCCAGAAGTTGCCTTCTCCACAAACTTTTCCGGCACATTCACAGCAGAGGAAACAGTAACGCCGTAATAAATCGTGTAAGCGTGCCGTGCTGCATCTGAAAAGTGTCTTGCGCTGCCTACACGCATTACGGGCCTGCAGCGGCTGCAAAGGCTGTGCTCGCTCCGAGCCGGACTGTTCGAGGACTGAGTGCGCGGGGGACCAGTCTCGTGCTGGCAAGCTCTCTCCTCATGGTGGCAGGATTAGCAGCCATGCCGTCGTCTTCATCTCGCTCTCGTTCTGGCTGTGTTATGCAGCGGCGATGGTTGACTAAGACGGCCTAAAGTAAAAAGACCCTGCTTGCACTGTTCTCGCATGGTATCCCAACTCCTGCAAGTTGGCTGCAACCAATCCTCTAATAGACTGCGCCAGGAGGCCAAAGATAGCAGACAAAAGAGTTTAGTACTTTCCCCGGACTTAGTGCATTAGATATGAGGTTGGCTCAACGAATGTATTCTGTTTAGTGGGATATGGCGTAGGTTTCACTTAAGTTTTACTTCAGCCAGCACGGGGGACCCACTGGTATTCTGTAAGCAAAATAAAGGTAAAAATAAGGAATAACGTTGTTGAGGTATATGCCCCGCGTTTACTCGCAATCTCCTACCTTCTGGTATCTCATCAACCGTCCATCTTTTCGCTGACGATTGTGTCATCAATCGCCGCATCAGCAACAACAGTGGTCAGACAATATTACAGGAAGATCTCAGCAGAATCCAAAAGTGGTGCTCCGACTGGCTAATGCAGCTCAATGTTTCAAAATGCAAGTTCATGCACATTTCACGCAAACGCCCCAATCTCTTTTTTTTTCATACACCTTGAAATCCATAGCCTTGTCTCAAACTAATTCATACAGGTACCTTGGCATTGAGATAGCGACCAGTCTATCATGGGCAGATCACATAACTAATTTATGCGCTATTGCTTCCAGGGCACTTGGATTCATAAGGAGATCACTTGCCCTGCCTCCCCCAGCCATCAGAGAACTAGCATATGTAACATATATTCGCCGCAAACTAGAATACGGCTCAACAATATGGAACCCTCACCAGGCCTACCTGATTGACTCACTAGATGCCATCCAAAACCGGGCAGCACGTTTCATCACCTCGCAGTACAAACCTCGGCTCAGTGTTACTGTCATGAAATCATCTCTCGGTCTAAAATCATTAGCGCTTCGCCGAAAAACTTCAATTCTCTGCCTCTTCCACAAACTGTACTTTAACTTTCCAGCACTTCAGGAAAACCTCCTGCGCACTCCGGTACGATCATCTCGCCGCTTATTTAATTCATCTAGCATACAACGCTTGCACGGCTCCACCAATGCATTCAACAAATCGTTTCTTCCTTGTGCGATTGAATTCTGAATAACCTACCCGAAAACATTGTTGTTGAGACTAATCCTTCCAACTTTAGGCAGCTACTCATCGAACATTTTCAAGAATAATAAAACTTTCCTATACCCGGTGTCAGCTACGATGCACTGTAAAACGACCAAACACTTTGTTGGACACATTCTATTACTGTAGTGTGTATTTCTGTGTGCTTCTTCTTTACATTTTCTTTGATTGACTATATTAATTTGTTTCTCTTTTACTTTGCCTGGTTTTCTCAATTTTGTTTGCCTTTTCATATGTATGACCGTCGGACACTATGTATCATCCCCCCCTCCCTATGTAATGTCCCTACGGGACCCTTAAGGGTTAATAAATGATGATGATTATGATGATGATGCATTCAAATGAACTCGATAAATCTTAGCGAAACTTGTAATTAGATTTTCAGGCCAAAAAATCGCACGCATACTCAGAGAGCAGTTTCCTTGGACGGCTGACTAACTTTATTTCGCTATTACGTTATAAAGGTGTAGAAGAGAATTATATAAAATACTGGAAGATATCTATGACCGGTGAAAAGCTACAGTAGTCCTCCATAATGTCAGCAATAAAATTGCAATAAGAAAGGGTGCCACGGAGGACGCCACTTCGCCAATGCTATTCACAGCCTGTTTTCGGGAGGTATTCGGAGGCCTGGAATAAGAACACCTCGGGCATAAGAGTTAGTGCCTAAGGTTATGAGATGACCTTAGTAATTTGTCATTCGCTAACATTCCCTTGCTAAGTCACTCAGGAGATGAACTGCGCACCATTCTGAATGAGTTAGACAGGCAGATCGGTACCATGCGTCAAAAATTTAACACACAGAATACAAAAAATAATGCTCAACAGTCTTGGAAGGAAACATCAGTTTACAATTGGTAGCGAGGTGCTGGAACTGGTAAGGGAATATGTCTACTTAGGGCAGGCAGTGAGCTCATATCCGGATCACGAGAGTGAAACAACTAGAAGAATAAAAACGGGGGGAGCGCATTTGGCAAGTTCTCTCATATCATTAATGACAGTTTACAATACCACTGAAGAGGATAACAGTATACGGCAGCTGTATTTTACCGGTACTCACGTACGGGGTAGAAACGTGGAGTCCAAGAAAAAAGGTTCATCTCAAGTTAAGATTAAAGCGAGCTATGGAAAGAAAAATGATAGGTGTAACGTTAAGAGACCGGAAGCGGGCAGAGTGGGCCAGGGAACAAACGCGGGTCAGTGACATCCTTGTCGAAATCAAGAGGAAGAAATGGGCTTGCGCAGGGCATGTGATGCGAAGGCAAGACAACCGCTGGTCATTAAGGGTAACGGAGTGTATTCCAAGAGAAGGCAAGCGTAGCAGGGGGCGGTGGAGAGTTAGGTGGCCGGATGAGGTTGAGAAGTTTGCGGGGATACGGTGGCCGCAGCAGGCCGAGGACAGGGTTGATCGCAGAGATATGGCAGAGGCCTTTGCTCAGCAGTGGGCGCAGTCAAGCTGATGGTGATGATGATGATGATTAAAGAGCTTCGTCAGACTAAAAATAAATAGATACTGCCGCGACTTGGATTCGACCCCGCGGCGACGAGAACAGGTCAGCTTCACTGGCCACTGCACGAGAGCACTATGCTATGGCCGCAGCCTATCACGCCTCTTTTAAACTACAACACTCTCTCGCGCTGTGCATTGCACATCGTTGTTTTCATCGCCCAATATTACTCTCGAACTAATAATATTCGCGCATGAACTATGCGGCGGTAGTGACAGTAGGCTGTGCGCTGCATGCATTGGCGTGCTCTAGAGCAATGCACGTTGCCGTTGACAACATTGCTGCTGAAACTCGGCAGTGCAAAAAATTGTGCTTAGCAACGGTGAACCGCCATCCAATTTGTTTTTCTAATAAAGAGAGAGAAGACTGAACGCCCGAAAAGTGTCCTCGGCCTATTTAGGCATCTTGGAAGAAAGCGCCGACGGCACCTCTCGATTTTATCGACTCCACTCCCAAGTGCGGATTTAGCAAGCGGCTCTATAAAGGTCAGCCGCCAAATGTAATCGGAGCTGCTCACTTTCTGATCGACGTTTTGCGACGCCATCCGCGGCGGAGAGTCGGAGAGAGATCGATTTTATTTCCCGACGTATACCTGCTGGGCTTCTGTCCTTGACCTCGTCGCTCTCATGGCTGACTGTCCCCGCGCAGCGAACGCCTCCCCTTTTTGGCCGCGTTTTCATAACTCACAACAATATCGATTGGTGGAGGCTGCAACACACAAGTACAGTCGGAGCTTAGTTGTCACAAAACCGTGGCGCCAGTAATCTTAGGGACTTTATGGAAGGAGATAATTATATCTGCGCTGCTTGCTTTTAATGTTCAAAATTACTAGGGCTATGCACACGCTTTGTCAATGCGCACAGGCGTTGCGGGTAAACCCAATGGCTGTACTTGATGACCAGGAAATAAGTGCAAGAATGCAAAGCAAAAGCATAGATGTTTGGGGCAGTTGGCGTCCATGCATGTTTGAAAAGTTGACACCCTCTCCGTTTATTTCTCACGGCTAAGTTTAAAACAAAGTAACCGCAAGGTGATACACGTATATCTCGTCAGTCGGGTCCCTTAGCGGTTGGGTGCGCTCATGAGAAATTTTCTGGGTGGTGGCAGGAGACGCGATAGCATTAACAGTTCACCTGCAGTTGCGTTTAAGTTTTGTGCGTAATCTTCTTAAGTTGTCTATATCTACGTCACACGCGTACATCGGCCACCAAACTGCGACCTTTCGGACAACCGAGCTACCTCCAAATATCTGTTCCTTATGAATGCGAAATCATTACTAAGCTATGTCGACAAGGTCGTGTCCTCAAAACGCGTCCGCAGCTGTTGGGAGGAACTTAGAAGAGGTAGCGCCAAACGAATGGTTGTAATCGAAAGGGGATGAAGTGAGGAAGATGATGAAAAAAATTATGTCTATAAGTTAATTAGTTACTTAATGAGAGCCAAAAATGACCAAAAAGTGGGCATGTGGCTCCAAATTCGAAAAATCGGAAGTGTGGGCGGAGCCAACGTGTGGCGCCAGATTTGAAAATAAAGCGTGGCGCCAAGCTTGAAAACTCGACATGGGCAATTGATGTAACTTGATTAAGTAAGACAATTAATTATGGTAATTAAGAATGTGAATGAATTTTCATCAGTGCTTAGTCGAATAAATGTGAGGAGAAGGGACAAGTGAAGCAAAGAGAGGCGACTAGTGTCGAGGAGGAGTCAATGCTTTCGCATTCCTCCAACGCGGGTTATCGCAATGACCTCAAACGTTTCCGTTGGTCCTGATTGTGCCTAGCTACACTCCTGAATTGGCCTTGGTAGCAGAATGTTAAAAGCACTAATCTAGCTGGCTTAATTCATCGCTAGTTAACCTTAATACGAAATAAACCCTCCACTAATGCAGTTTTATCCCGCTTAACGTACCCTATAACCCATTTTAATCCAACCTAATCCATCTCTAATCTGCCTTAATAAGACTTAATCCATCTCTAATCCATCTTAGGCATTCTGAATTCGCCCACTAATTCATCTGAGGTTTTTAACCACCAAGTTTTGGGCGACGCCGGGCTTTGTGGCCGAAGAGCCATCTATCGTTTTCGCATTATTAAGTAGCGATTTATTTGGCCGCCGCGGTGGGTCAGGGGTTAGAACATTTGGCTACTTAATCGAAAGACGCGGGTTCGATCCCGGCCGCGCGGTCGTATTTCGCTGAAGGTGAAATGCTAGAGGCCCGTGTACTATGGGATGTCAGTGCCCGTTAAACCTCAGGTGGTCGTAATTTCCCGAGTCCTTACTCATAACCTGAGTCGCTTTGGGAAGTTATGCCCCAATAAACCAAACCAAACGAAACCGAACCAAAAGCAGCTATTTGCTAAACTATAAAGCATTAAAACAATTTCAATGTGACGCAAACAAAGTCCAAGCACAGAACATTTCACTGCAGGCTTTCCGATGCTCCTTGTACGTATTTTCGCTTGCGCAGAGGTCTTACTATAGTAAACTGGTTCTTGCTTAATCATGCCAGCGAGATTTTATGAGAAACTGTTGTCGCCATCTTAGGGCTACATTAGTCTTATATGTAGCAGTTTTACTGCCAGGACCTATAGCGTATAACCAATAAAAACATTGCAGCGCAGCAGAATATGACACAAAACGGAGGTGAACACTAGGAACACTAACTTGCAACAAATTTTATTGATCTCAAGACGCAAAGTTATTTTCCAGAACATGAAAAGTTGTCTCAAGTGCGGACAAGATTAATGTCTTAGATATACGAGCTCTTTATCAGAAAGGGACGTGGATGGAGTGGTTACGCCCCCATGTGCGTCCTGATCTACGTATCTTTCCAGCTTCGATTATTTCTTTGTAATTGCATTTTTGCTTCTTCCTATTATAAAACATCTGTGAAATCCGTTGTTGCAGCACTTGGAACATAATACAGGTGTTGCAGGTAATCATGAACACTGCCTAATTTCTGGTGAGCTGGTTAGAATAAGGCGATGTCAGTGGGATTCACTCAATGAGGCTCTACGTGTTCCGATTTGACCTGACACGAGGAATAGAGCAAATCGATTCCATGTTGTCGCGCCATTATCACTATACTCACGCAGTTCACTACGCACGCCACATTCAGCAGATCACTAGTTGCGAAATTATTCTTGTCTTGTCGAATGTGTTGTCAATAATGCACTGCTTGCATTCATTCTGGAGGAATGGCCGCCGCGGTGGACCAGTTGTCACTGCGCTCGACTTATGACCCGAAACACGAATTTCGATGGAGACCAATTTCTAGAGGCCCGTGTAAAGTGCAATGTCCGTGCAGATTAAATAACCCCAGGTGGTCTAACTTTCCGGAGCCCTTCACTAAAGCAAGGGTGAATGGTGGGCCAGTTGGTGAAACATAAGCAAAGCAGCAATGTGGGCTAGTTGGTTGTACATTTGGTTTGAATAACGCGCTACACACTAACAAGACGACAACTGGAACGGGGGACACAGGACAAGCGCGCAGACACGACTGGAATACTAAAGTACATGTCCTTAACATCCACTGATACACAGGTAACTGGCGTGCTTTTCTTCAAGAAGGCGATGACTTCTTCAGAACCCTGGACTTTAAACGGGCCGTCCACCTGCAGTCTCGAAAGGTTCCCTTGCAGAAACCGCGCGGCACACCTCTGCCACGTCTCCCTGTCATCAATGATTGTCCGGAACGGATTCCCTTCCTTATGTGTTTTCACGGTGAACAATGGCGTGAGGCTCAGCTGTTTGCAGTCCTTGACTTGTTTTGCTGGGTGTCCCAGATCCAGACTTGCACATAAGTCTTCTGCTTGCTTCTTTACTCGCTTTAGGTGTATTTCTTTCAAGTTGGTCACAGCAAAATTCTTCTCCAGCGCTGTCAACGACATTTCCTTACAGTAACCATCTTTCATCACTACGAAATTTCTTGTTTCATCCGCTACTAGTAACGCTAAGTTGTTTGACTTCAAAAAGTCCAGCGTCTCCTTGGTGGCTTTTCGGACTTTTTGAAGTCAAAACACCTAGCGTTACTACTGTCCGATAAAACAGGGAAGTTCGTGGTGATGAAAGATGGTTACTGTAAGGAAATGTCGTTGACAGCGCTGGAGAAGAATTTTGCTGATACCAACTTGAAAGAAATACACCTAAAGCGAGTAAAGAAGCAAGCAGCAGACTTATGTGCAAGTCTGGATCTGGGCACCTAGCTAAACAATTCAAGGACTGCAAATAGCTGAGCCTCACGCCATTGTTCACCGTGAAAATACACAAGGAAGGGAATCCGTTCCGGACAATCATTGATGACAGGGAGACGTGGCAGAGGTGTGTCGCGCGGTTTCTACAAGGGAACCTTTCGAGACTGCAGGTGGACGACCGTTTAAAGACCGGGGCTCTGAAGAAGTCATCGCCTTCTTGAAGAAAAGCACGCCAGTTACCTGTGTATCAGTGGATGTGAAGAACATGTACTTTAGTATTCCAGTCGCGGCTTCGCGCTTGTCCTGTGTCCCCCGTTCCTGTTGTCGTCTTGTTAGTGTGTAGAGCGTTATTCAAACCAAAGGTAAAACATGTTAAAGAATAATTTTTACCAGCTTTGTCCTGTGCAGGTTCTCCTCTTGTCCCTCGTCTTTTTTCGGCTAGTAACACTTATTCTTCACTAAAGCGTTCCCATACCATGAGTCACTTTACGACGTTAATAATTCGTTTTTGGGGAAAGGAAATGGCGCAATATCTGTCTCATATATCGTTGGACACCTGAACCGGTCATTAAAGGAAGGGATAAATGAGGTAGTGAAAGAAGAAAGGAAGAAAGAGGTGCCATAGTGGAGGGTTCCGTAATCATTTCGACCACCTAGGAATCTTTAACGTGCACTGACGTCGCACAGCACACGGACGGCTTTGCGCTTTTCCTCCATAAAAACGCAGCCTCCGCGGTCGGGTGCGATTTCGGGAACTCTGGAACAGTAGCCGAACGGCCTAATCACTGAGCCACCGCGGCGGGGTTGACGTTAAGCCCTTATGAAACAAAAATCATCATTCTGGAGAAGTGAGGCTAAAATTGCTTCCAATGCAGTACGTGTGTGCCGATCCAAATAATACTGAGTTAATCTGCAAATGGCTCGGGCGGCCAGCGCACTATGAGAATAAACTTGTTTTTTGCGAAAGTTTACGAGCGTGCTGATCACCTATATTTCTAGCGAAGAACAGCGCTTTCTTTTTGCTTCAAGCATTGATGTACAAGAGAGTGACGAAACAAGAAGATAAACGCCTTTAAAAACCATTCTCTTGAAGCGAAAAGCTTCACTACGCTAGGCAAAGCTGGGTAGGCAGCACGAAGACCTTGAGCGACCTTCAGGCCAACCATGGAAAGCCGTGTATGACCATATGTGGTGCAGCTATCGTGTCGAACCCTTGACCCCTGACATTGACCCATGACCTTTAGTTGACATTTGACCTCTGACCTTTGATATTGAGTGACTTTTGGGTTCACGTCTAACCTTAAGAACATCCGATGGGGTGATGTGAAGCCACATGATGACATCTGATCGGGGCGTCGTAAGACCATGTGATGCCACCTAATAGCCATGTGGTCGTGTCGGTATATACATAACAGCTGTCGCGAGCATGTAGCGGATCTACCTTGGAAGAGCCTCATGCGCTTAGCAAGCGTCCTTGCATTTGGCGTAATTCCAGGTTTAGCCAATTTAAGCCACTGCCATTTTTTTTGTTTCATGGTAGCCGATGCATATCAAGAAAATGACACCTGAAATCGCAGGCCTGCCTTCTCGTATGAAGCACAAAACACAGTAAGGCGAAGCTTTGGCTTGGCTTATGCGGGGTTTAGCGTACCAAAGCGACTCAGGTTATGACGGGCGCCGAAGTGAAGGGCTCCGGAAATCTCGACCACCTGGAGTTGTTTAACATTTACTGACCTCGCACAGTAAACGGGCGTCTAGAATTTTGCTTCCAACGAAATTCTACCGCCGCGGCGGGCTCGAACGCGCGTATTTCAGATCAGCAGCCGAGCGCCATAACCGCTGAGCCATTACGTCAGCAATAAGGCAAAGGAAACATTTCTAAAGGCCTCTGGCACGGCAGCGGAAATGCGAGTTTCTCTGCACTTTTACCGACCTCGTCGTCGACAAACAGAAAGTTCGAAGCGAAAAAAAAAAACCCCACCCCACATGCACTTTTAAAGAGCAGACCAAGCGAGCGATGAAGACAAAAAGAGCAGATTCCGCTAAAGAAGAAACGGTGCCGTCCTGGAGCGTTAATGTCCTCTCCCATCATCAGTCACATCTCATAGCTGGAGGGGAAACAAAGAGTACGCGTCTCAGGTATGCATGCAACGATTCGGTGAGCCGAGAGGAGAGTCTCGGCCCGCTGGACATTATTCATGGCCCGCTGCCTCAGGTGCAGTGCTCTGCTCTTCGCATCCTCAACCTGACGGCAAAAAAGTGGGAAAGAACACGAAGAGCGACAGCGTGATATCTCGAGCTGCCGCTTTCATGCGACACTGCTGCAGCGCAGGCGGAACGGCCTGTTTTGGTTACCCGCTCAGGGAGAAAGATTTTTTTTTACTTATGCCAGTTCTGCTGTGTTTGTGTTCGTATGACAGAAGCGCATCCCTTTGAGAAAAAATTTGCTGCGGTTTAACTACTGTTGATCCTCGTCAGAGGGCAAAAGTTGTGGTGCATCGGGCAACTAGACGCGGCTTGGTGTCGCTGTAACGTTCAAGGCGTTCCGGACCTACTTCTCTGCTCGCTTAATTATAACTTCTGCAATTTACACGCCCATCATTAAATAATTCATGAGCACCTCAGTACGTAACTCGAAGAAACGTTTCTAACAGATTTGTGCATTCACTAGACACGCAATCTAAGCCATCGAAAGGCTTAGACCGGCCTGTCTCGCCTGTAATGCTTTGATGGTAACAAAATAAACTATTATTATTATTATTATTATCAGTCACGTTTATGTCAAACCAATATGGCTTGGCACTTGAGCCGGTGAAAGCTAGCACAGAACTTGCTGCAGCACACGAGGCGGAAATTGGCGCACTGAAAGCAACGGTGGAAGCACAGGCGGAGGAACTACAAGCTCTACGTGAAGTAATATAGCATAAAATGTAGTCTGGAGATTGAAGGACTGCAACAAGAAGAAAATGAGAACTTGAAGGAAAAACTGGTTGACCTTACGAATAAGCTTGAGCTGAACTTTTCGATCTCAGGCATTAAAGCAGCCCTTCGGGTGCCCAGGAAAAAAGAAAACCAAACTGTGCTTATCCGTTTCTCGACAGCATCAGTGAAGGAGTCGTCGTTTGAGGCGCGTAAGAAACTGCGACAGTTATGTGTGACTGATTCAGACCTGAACCTTTTCAACGAAAATCTAACCAAGATTAATCGGGACCTGTTCTGGCGCACGCGCATGGCAGCGAAAGAAAAAAGTATTCAAGTACTGCTGGGTGAAAGGAGGAAAAATCTACGCAAAAAAAAAAAGAACTCAAATGCCTCTCTCATTCGTGTGAACCGGGAAGCTGATATTAAAAGAATTGCTTAAGCAGAATGGCCGCTACTTTCAGTGAGGTATCTGATTTCACCTCTTTCAAGAAGTCGTTTGGGCGCACGTCACCACTCGAATTTACACTTGTTAAAATAAACATTAGGAGTGTACGTAAATACGGAGAGGAATTAAAAGCGCTAGCTGAATCTTTGCTTTATTTTGTAGATGTTTTTGAGGTCACAGAAACCAACGTACCAGAATATTTCCTACTTATGTTCTCATTAAATGGATACAGGTGTTGCAGCATAACACGGACTAACCGTAGAGGCGGCGGCATTGCTATATTTGTGAATTAAAATATGAAACATCACTGGTAAACTTTAAGTTCAGGTATGCGGAATGCCTTATCGTAAAGGTTCATTGTGTAAATTATGAACTGTCAATGTTAACGGTGTAACGGCCTCCATGTAACAGTGCTACTCGTTTTGTGTTGGAACTGGAAAAAGCATCGAAGAACTAGTGATCAGTGGATCAAGTTTGCCTGGCAGTGGATTTCAATATTACCATCCTATGTTCAACAAACACATTAGTATCAGATTATTTACCCGTTTTGGCATCTTATGGTTTCGCGTCAACGGTGACTGCCCCGACAAGACGAGAAATTTTGAATGGCTGTTTTGTGACATCTTGCTTAGACCATATTGCGGTTCGAGCGCCTTATCATTCGCTTACTTTTTGTGCTATCACTCATAGATTATCTGACCACTATGCTGTCGCTTGCCGCGTATCCCTAAGTGCATCGTTCGTTGGCACGCAGTAATCAAGTGATAAGGTCAGAACCACGTCAAAATTTTAGATTAAGTTTGTGCATCAAAAGAAACTAGACAGTCCCATTGCGAATTTTACCTGGTCTTAGTTGATTGACGGTAGGCCCCCAGATCGAGTGTACGATAGCTTTTGTCAGCGTCTAGCACATTTCGAACAGTCCTGCACATTTTTCAGGTATAAAAAGTGCAGGAAAAGCTATCCATGGATTAATTCCGATATTATGCAAGCCTTATCTCACAGAGATTGGCTTTGGAAAAAAAGTAAACGCACCCCTAACAATAAAGACGTCCGATTAGAATATAAGATTACAAGAAATAAAGTAGTTGCTCTTCTCCGCGCTGCAAAACGTCGTTTTTTTTAACACAAATTTAATCAATCGTCCGAAAGTGCTAGCAAAACTGGGTCGCTGATAAACCACCTCAGAGGTAAATCCGAGACTGCAAAATCTGCAATCGAACATTTTCCCGGAAACCCTGTCGAAACAACTGACTTGTTCAATCATTTCTTCAGTCAGGCTTCAACAGGGGCGTTATCTAAGCCTCGGCAGGATGTGACGCCTGGTGATTCTTTGTCAGCATCTGCATTTCTACCGCGGCTTTCGAAATCTGACCTTGCCCGAATCATTTCCAGTTTTCGAACGAATAAACCACCTGGAGTAGATGGAATATCTGTAAGTTGCTGATAAGAAACTTTGAGGCGCTTTCAGATATTGCGCTTTTTATGTTAACTGGCTTCCTAGATACTGGAACTATGCCACAAAATCTAAAAACTGCTTTAGTTAGACCACTCCATAGGGCAGGAAAGACATCTATTATTGAAAACTAACGGCCTATATCCATTTTGCTCGCATTACCTCAGGTTATAGAAAAATTTTTGCTCGAGGTAATGACTTCTTTCATTCAAAAGTGTTCAATTTTGTCTGACCGACAACTTGGTTTTGTGCAAGGCCGGAGTACAATTTCGCTCCTGAAATAATTTGCAGATGATTCGTATTCTGCTTTTGAGCAGAATCTGTTTAGCTGTGCTTTGTTTCTCGACGTGTCCAAAGCCTTTGATTCAGTTTGCCATGACATATTACTTCGCAAATTATATCTTGCTGGTTTTAGGGGCCCTCTTCGATACTCTACTTCAAAACTATCTCACCGACAGGTCAGAAATGGTTGTTAAAGGTACCAAATACTACAGCAGCAAATTATCCCTTGGTGCTGGTGTCCCTCAAGGGTCAATTTTATCGCCTCTTCTCTTTAACATATTTATGAACGATTTCATTTCAGTAATCCCAAAAGGTAAAGTCTATCATTATGCGGGCGATATCCTCCTATAACAAAGCATGTTAATCACAGAAAGGCTGGTGAATATCTGCAGCAATCCGTGCATGAAGCTATGGTCTGGCTTTTTAAAAACAAGCTTACCGTCAATCAAAAAAGGCACAAATTATTTGCTTCTAAAATCCCCTGAAGGTTGGAACCACGGTCATTCCAGTGTATCTTCATACCCAAGACTGCTTATCCTGGAAGTGTACTCCTGTCGAAAATACAAACTCGAATAAGTATCTCGGCATTCATTTCGATAGTGACTTGTCGTGGCATAATCATGGGGTGCATGTAGGCTCCAAACTAAGATCTGTTGCATGTTTACTCTTTAACATTAAAACTTCGGTGCCGCTTCAGACTAAAAATAATGATAGTGCATTCCCTTGCACAAAGCCCCTTAAGGTATGGTATAACGGTTCTCGCTTTCTGCTCCCAACGTTTTCAGGACATATTTGATAACCTCTTAAAAAATAGATTAAAAGGTGTGGCGTGTAATCGCGTGACACCACCAAACAAAGGCATTTTTCATGATCCCGGTTTCCCGTCCTTTCAATCTTTATTCATTTCTACGGTTGTGCTGCGGCATTTCTGGACGGATGAGTTTAAGCATCCGCACGTCTCCCCGCGACCGCTGCGCAAAGAAATGCGCTTCGTTGTACCGCGCGTATCTACTTGATATGGAGCAGCAAAACGCTGCGTGTATGTCCCCAAGATATTTAATAATTTGTCAAACGACTATTTTTCTTTGGGCTCTCGGTCTAAATTGAAGAGTATAGTGCATATGTTGAAATACAGAAGTATGTATTTATTCTCCTTTTTTTTTGTCGCAATTTTCTTGTGATCACTCTATGCTTTTGTTTCGATGCCTTAGAAACCTGACCTACATTTATTACTCTTATTTGTTTCCTTTTATTTGTTGGTTTTAAATTTGTGCATGTATACTGCAACCACATCGCTTAGCTGACGATGCCGGGCCACGTCACACTAGCCACCATTGGTTTAGATGGGCCCGTTTTGTTGTAATGATTTTCTTGGGTGCTTAATAAAGGTTATTATTATTATTATTATTATTATTATTATTATTATTATTATTATTATTATTATTATTATTATTATTATTATTATTATTATTTATTTTTTTTCCCCAACATGGCGCCCAGTAAGGACGCATGTGTGCTGTGCTCCCGTCCGTTTTTTGGTAAGCAGCAGTTTTTTCGTTGTGCCGACTGCAACAAACGTGTACACGCGAAGTGTGTCACTTGGAGTGACGACGAGCTGCAGCTTTTGAAGTCCGGCTCGCGACCATTCATGTGCAATCTGTGTTTGTCGTCTTGCGGCGGTGCTAAGCCTAGCGACGGTGGCGAGTCAGCGGCTGCATTCCTTTCTTCCACGGCCCACCAGCCCCATCACCCGACCGACCCGACCGGTTCCCTCGCTTCCTCCCCGACGGGCGAACCTGACGGTGCGCTTGCCTCGCTTCGGGCTCTCCTCCTCGACGCACTTGAGGGAATCTCGTTTCTGAGCGACGAGGTCGCCCAGCTGCGGGAGGAGAATGAGCGCCTTCGTGGTGACAACTCGCGGGCGCTCGCTCTCCAGGCCGAGGTCGTTGCCTCTCTGCGGGCTGATGTTCGCAGCCTACGCGAGGAGCTTGCGAGGCGCCCTGCTTCATCGCAGCGTGATCCGCCTTTCGTCGAGCCCCTGTCCGCGAGCAGTCCTTCCCGTATGTTCCAGCCATCCAAGAGCTACTCTGCTGCCCTTCACTGTGGGATGGCACCTGTTGATTTGGCCACCTGCCCAACATCTGTATCTGTCCCCCCACTTGTAGTTAATTCGCCTGAGGCGCAGAAGAAGCACCGAAGCCCAGCCATCACTGGCTCGTCGAGCTCATCCAGTCTGAACGTCGCCAGACCTCAGAAGCGCCCGAAGGCTATTTTCGTCTCCAAGCTGTGCCCTGAGACAACGTCGGCTGATCTGACGAACCATCTGAAGTGCGTGAACGTCACCCCCCTAACCTGCCGGCAGTTGAAAACGAAATATGACTCCTACTCGTCCTTCCACCTCACAGTCAGCGCGGAATTTTACGATCAGCTTGTTGACCCTTCGATGTGGCCTACGGGCTGCATCTTCAAGGCTTTTCGTGGAAAGCTCCTGGATGGTATGTTGCATCCTTCCGAGCTGACGGTTGATCGCAGTCAACCCTAACTTGGATATATATTATCAAAATGCCCGAGGTCTTCGGACTAAGGGACCTGTATTTTTTTCTAATGCATTAGCCTCTTGTTACTCGGCTGTTGTAATTACTGAGACCTGGCTGTCTAGCGAAGTTAACTCAGGTGACTTCTTTCCTAATAACTATTCTGTTTTTCGAAGTGACCGCCCTGAATCAGCTTCTAAACAAAAGGGAGGGGGAGTGCTCATTGCTATTGACAGTTCCGTGCAGTGCGTTCGGCGTTCCGACCTGGAAACCATCGAAGAATCTGTCTGGTTAGAGCTCACTTTAACTCGACATCAAAAACTCTTATTGGCAGCTTTCTATATTTCCCCTAATCTGCCTCCTCCTGCCTACGATGATGTACTACATTCTATTGAATATGTTATCACTTCTCATAGCAAGCACAAACTGCTCATTTTAGGGGATTTTAATACTCCAGGTATTAACTGGAATACCTTTACATATTCACACAACAATCATTATGTAGTTAGTAAGTGCAACCGGCTTTTAGATTTCATAGCTTTTAACACCTTGCAGCAACACAATTTAATTGAAAACTGTTGTGGTAATGTTCTTGACATTTGTTTATCTAATTTTGAAAATGTTCGAGTCTCGTCATCTGACATCTCACTTACACGCTGTGACAAATTTCATCCTCCAATTCTAATAACGGCTTCGGTTTCTGTCCCACCTTCTGCTAATTCAAATCGTGCGGGGAATTCCCCCCGTTTCGCTTACGCACTTGGCGACTACGTTGGTCTCTTCGGTTTCTTCTCTTCTGTCGACTGGTCTGTTTTAAGCGAAATCAGCGATGTTGACGAACAAGTCAGTCGCTTCACTGAAATAGTTCTCAATGGTATGCGCCAGTACATACCTATGCACACTCCTACTCGCAGCAAGTTTCCGTTCTGGTTTTCCAAAGAACTTAGAACAGCGCTGAAACTTAAGGAGCGGGCCCACCATAAAGCGAAACGCCCTGGGCTGGATACATGGGCAGATGAATTTCGCCGCTTGCGTCCCCTTTGCAAACGCCTGTACAAGCGGGATCATGAGTCCTACCTTGATTATTTAGAGAACAGTGCCTCTAATCGTCCTACTGAATTCTGGCGATACGTTCGCAAGCGTTCGAATAAATCTGATAGTTATATTCACTTAGTTGACTCTCATGGGAATGAAATTCGGAATGTCGCTGACGGCTTTGCTCAACACTTTTCCTCCGTGTACAAATCTCCACTTTTCGACTCCGTGTGCCTTCCAGCTGGTGCACATAATTCCGTTCTTCTCGACGAGAAGTTAGTAAGTGAGAGTCTTAAGTGTTTGAAACCATCTTTATCCCCTGGACCTGATGGCATTCCAGCCGCCATAATAAAAGCCTTCAATAGTACCTTCGTCCCTGTTTTAACCACGATATTTAATAACTGTTTGAAAAATTCTGCCTTTCCCCGCGTGTGGAAAACGGCGCGTGTTTTCCCTGTCTTCAAATCAGGAAACAAATCTGATGTTTCGAACTACCGCCCCATTTCTCTTCTTTGTGCAACCTCTAAGCTTTTTGAATTAGCTTTGCACAAAGTACTTTCCTTCCACCTCAAAAATGTAATCATTCATAATCAGCATGGTTTCATAAAAGGTCGTTCTACTACAACTAACCTTGTGACTTTTATGACGTATACATCAGCTGAAGTCCTTCAGAGGAGTCAGGTAGACGCTGTGTACTGTGATTTGAGCAAAGCTTTCGACGTTGTTACTCACTCATTACTTCTTCAAAAGCTTCTGCTGTTTGAGATCGACGTTTCAATTGTAGCCCTCCTACGCAACTATCTTCTTGATCGGTCCTGCTTTGTCAGTGTAAATGGACAGACCTCATTTGTTTACACTCCAACCAGCGGAGTTCCTCAGGGCTCGGTATTAGGCCCGCTTCTGTTCTCTGTTTTTATCAATGACGTTTCCTCCGTGGTCAAAAACTCCTCATTTCTCCTTTATGCGGACGATATAAAAATGTTCAAGGCAATACATACTCTTCACGATTGCTTGTCATTGCAATCTGACATATCCGCCTTCTCTGATTGGTGCTTGAAGAATGGGCTCACTCTCAATTCATCTAAAACCAAGGTAGTCTCATTTACGCGTAAAACGCACAGTCTTCTCTACTCTTATTCTGTGAATGGTAGGCCGCTGCCCAGGGTTGATGAAATTAATGACCTCGGCGTACTTTTCGACCGTAGCCTCAGCTTCTCCTCTCATACAAAACGCATTGCTCTACGGGCTATGCGTACACTCGGCTTCATCTGCAGGCTTTCGAGAGAGTTTCGATCCCCACTTCCTTTCTTAAAGCTCTACCTCTCCATATGCTTGCCGCTTTTGGAATATGCGTCTGTTGTTTGGAACGGCACTTGCCAGTCGAACTGTGTAAAAATCGACAGAGTTCAGCTAAAGTTTTTACGCATATTTCAACATCGGTTTTCTTGCAAAACTTCCAGCTCTCGTCCCAGACGGAGTAACTCACTGCAGCTTCCTTCTCTTAGCTGCCGTCGCGTGAGGGCAGATATAATTTTCTTGTATAAACTTCTTCATGGTCACATTCTATGCCCTCAGCTCCTAGCGCGTATCCTTTTGCGTGTACCGCGAAAGAGCATAAGGGAATTCAGACCATTCCAAGTTTCTGCGCTCCTGCACTCCCTCTCCCCTCTGGACAGAATGCAAAAGTTGTTTAATTCTCTTTGTCCTCACCTAGATATATTCGAAAATTCTCTCCCTTCCTTTATATTGGATGTCCGTGACGTTCCCCTTTGAGCACTCTTTTTCTCATACATAACTTCCCCTTTCATGCATTTTGTCTTTACTACACTTGTGCGTTTGCACCGGTATTATATTGTTTTTTCTCTCCTTAATTGTTCATCACGTGTACTTGTTTTCATTAATATTATTTCTTTAATACTGTATACTCACGCCTGATTGACTGTAACGCGTTCACTAATTACGTTTCTTATTGTGTATGATTGTATTTCTAGTTTGTATTTCAGAGGTTTCATATTCGTTCATATTAGTATTGGCTTTATTCTTGTTTGTATTTTGCTATATGCTGTACTTGGCTGTTATCTGTCGTTCATTCTCTTTGTTTATTGTTTCATTAGTTATTTATATGTCTGTTGCCTGTTCTAGCTGTTTTCATTTACCGCTGTTATCGCTGTTTTCTTGTTTTCGCTTTTTTGCTTCATGCTTGCTGTCACGCCTAGTTTATATGTCTTTCTATCGCCCTGACTGCTGCATTACCTCCCCTGAGTGTCTTCCTTTGTAGTGAAATAAATTTACATTTTGTGCGTGTGAATGGTGTACCAGCACCAAGACCTTTGGGTTGTTCCTGGGCACCGAAAAATAAAGATTGATTGATTGATTGATTATTATTATTATTAT
Source organism: Amblyomma americanum (assembly GCF_052857255.1). Taxonomy (NCBI): domain Eukaryota; kingdom Metazoa; phylum Arthropoda; class Arachnida; order Ixodida; family Ixodidae; genus Amblyomma; species Amblyomma americanum. The sequence continues at coordinate 1,953,487 of NC_135503.1, read as the reverse complement.
TATTATTATTATTATTATTATTATTATTATTATTATTATTATTATTATTATTATTATTATTATTATTATTATTATTATTATTATTATATTCCAGCCCTTGGTCTTCTATGCTTTCGAACACTGTTTGTAAAGACTGTAGTGGTACGACATTTGTGGGACAGCAATTTCAAAATACGTCATACAGCTACCCGAAGCCTGCGTAGTACCATTCGTTTCGAGGTGCCGCGCTCCTCAACAAGGTATGGGGAAGCCAGGCGCTGTATTTATGTTTCCCAAATCTTTAATGATTAGCTAGAGGAAGTGTTTTCCGCAACATCAAAAAAAGCGGTAAAAATCAGAGTTCAGTCTTTGTAACACGGTTCCTATATGTTTGAAAAATATTCATGTTCAGGCACGATGTGTTACATTACTGTTATCTTAACGTAGGTTCCTTGCTGTTTAGGTTCATTTCTTTTTTATGTTACTTTTCCTAAACTGTTACACCTTGGTCAGTATTCATTTCGTGTTATTATTGTGTTAATATGTTATGTTGATATTACGTTCATATTTTAGTTTTGTATTGCACGTCCGTCTGCCGAATTTGCCGGGCCAAGTCCCTGAAGCCACTAGAGGCTTTGACAGGCCCGTTTTATTGCTCTGTACATGTTATGTGCAATAAAAGATTTATTATTATTATTTTTTTGTCTTCCTTTGTGGTGAAATGAATTCACATTTTCGTGCGCCTGTTTGGTGTGCCAGCACCAAGACCTTTGGGTTTTTCCTGGGCACCGAGAAATAAAGATTGATTATTATTATTATTAGCCGTTAGCAGCCGTCAGATGTTGAAGGCTGGGGTTCCTCAAGGGCCCATTCTGTCACCTTTACTTTTCAATCTATTTATAAATGGCCTCGCGTCAGCAATAACAAATTCCCTAGTCTTTCAGCAAGCTGACGATACGGTTTTACTAACAAAGCACATTTCCTACAAAAATGCGATTTCATTGCTGCAAGAAAATATCTGTAATGCTTTGCACTCGTTTTCTTCGAATGACCTTTTGGGGAAAGGAAATGGCGCAGTATCTGTCTCACATATCGGCGGGCACCTGAACCGCGCCGTAAGGGAAGGGATAACAGAGGGAGTGAAAAAAGACAGGAAGGAAGAGGTGCCGTAGTGGAGGTCTCCGGAATAATTTCGACCACCTGGGGATCTTTAACGTGCACTGACATCGCACAGCACACGGGCGCCTTTGTGTGTTTCGCCTCCATCGGGTTTGGACCCGGGAACTCCAGATCAGTAGCCGAGCTCCCTAGCCGCCACTGAGCCACTGCGGCGTGTGAAGCGCAGAACGACTTTCAGCGGGTTGTCCAGGTAGCTATCAGTGAAGCGACGAGGGCACTGGCACGTTTCAGAGGGTGTAAGTGAACGACACGATGTTGTGCAGCAAACGGCGCTTAATGATAAACTGGGACGCGTGAAAAACCTTGCTACCAGGCGTGTATGATGGTATACAGTCGTGCCCAACGGCTTCAAACAAACCTGACGGCTACGCGAACGGCATTCTTTGTATCCGAAGTTCGTAGTAAATGGACTTCTCACACTGCTGCAAAAAATACTGTACCAGACACAGGTGGCGTTTACTTTTTTTAAAGGAAGTGAGCTTTGCGCGTCTATTTTTCCGAAGCAAACTCCTTCGCGGCGCTTTCCAAGCTCATAGCGCAATCATATTCCCACGCCGAGACCTTTGCTGCCAACTGTTTGTTTTAAGGACGCTATGCAGGGTGGTCGGGTTAGAGTTAGCACAAGTTTTAAAAATAGGATTTTTGAGTTAGAAGAGCACTTTTCGCGGCGTAGCAAGTTAAACGGTGTAGTACATCGGGGTACTGCTGAGACGTGCTAATAGCAGGCTGGCTAACTAATATTGAACAATGAGCTTTTTAGCTATTACTATTAGGCACCTTAATTAATAAGAGCCGTGTAGCTCACCGTACATATTATCCATATCAATCTTTAGAATTTCGAAATCACGGTAACCCTCAGCCCTGTGGAACAACAAATTGTGGCTCTTTCTACTAGCTACGTGCACTCGAGAGATTGCCTTCTTTGCAAGCTTGTCGAAAGCGCGTGTATTTTGGTGCGATGTAGCCGAAATTTGTTGGGCCACATTGCCGACGGTAACCACGTTTAAGAATTTCTATAAACTGACATGGATGTTACTTACGTTTGGCTACACACCTCTCAATAATTAAGAAGACTGACAGTAATAGCCAAAAAGATAATTATTCGCTATAAGTTAACCAGCCTGCCAGTTAGCACGTCTTAGCGGTATTCCGATGTACTACACCGCTGTCATTTCTATGCCGAAGAACGCGCTCTTCGAACTCAAAAATGTTATTTTTAAAAATTGTGCAAAATCTTAGGTGAAACGCCCCGTATAGCTATAGCTAATCACCGTTGAACAGCTCACCAGCATAGCAAGTGAAGTTATGAAGTACGTTCTTTATAGTTTCATAATGACACATTTAAACAAGCATAACCTTCTTAATCCCTGTCAGCGCGGTTTCTGTAGCGGTTTTTCTTGCGTAACACAGTTGTTTGAGTTCGTCCATGATATAGCTTAGGCAACTGACAAACAACTCATAATTTATTGTATATTTCGGGATTTTAGCAAGGCATTCGATACAGTTTCTCACGCTTTTATTGTTTCAAAACTGCGCAGCAATAACCTGGACGAAATAATCTTAAAATATAAAGGCGAATAATTGCTACTGCGAAGGCAGCACGTAGTTGTGAATAGTGTTTCTTCTAGGTACGTTCTACTAACTTCTGGGGTACCCCAAGGTTCAGTTTTGGGTCCGTCTTTGTGTTTATTATATATTAATGATATCACCTCTAGCATATGTTCATCATTTCTCATGTTTGCTCTGATGATTGTATTTTGTATAGAGTTATAAGAAATATCAATGACTTTGATGCCATACATAGTGACTTGGATAATACAGGATCATGGTGTACAAAGTGGAAAATGTCACTTAATGCAAAAAAGTCTTTACATGTCAGGTTTACTAGAAGAAAGAAATCATCAGTCACGTGAATACATCGTAAACACAGTCCCACTGACCAACGCATTGGAAATAAAATATTTAGTCATATTCACTAGCCAGGATTTGAGCTGGATTAGAAATTTTTGTCATGTTGTAATTAAAGCCGCATCCATTCTGGGATTTTTGCGTCGCAATTTAAGTCACCTGCCCGGTGATCTCAAGCAGCAGTTATATTTCACGCACGCCCGCTCAGTCCTAGAATATGGTTGAATATGCTGGAATCCTTACAATGCAAAGCATATAGACAAACTTGAGAAAATGCAAAATAAAGCAGTTCGATTCGTTACTGATAATTACGATAAAAAATTGAGCATGGCCAATATCAAACGTAACCTCCCATGAAGAGAATTGAAAGACCGCCGGAAAAATCTTCGCCTTAAACTATTCCATAGTATATATTACTCACACACAGGTGTAGACCGTGAAAAATACATGCAACCTCCTTCCTACGTGTCCGATGAAGGGACCACGAACAAAAGATCAAAGAGTATTCCTTTCACAGTAACCCATTTCGTTATTCCTTTTTTGTACGAACGGCCTGCAAACAGAACACACTGCCACCCGAAATTGTTGCTGTCAACAAGTGATATTTTTTTTCACGCTATGATTGTATTATAAGCTTTGCGAAACGTGATGCCTTTGTTTACGTGTATTGTTTTTAATTCTTCATCATGTTTTGCAACCCTCCTCCTGCAATGCTGCAAGGCGAAGGTGGTATCTAATAAACAAACGTTAACGGCAGTTGGCAGCAAGTCGGCCTTTTTAATCAGATTCCTAGCGGCCATAGAGGGCTCGTACTGTTACGTACGCTGGCTTCGTTGAAGCATTTCTTTGCGACATCAAAGTCCGCATTGCCGCAAATCAACATGCTTCTAATCACGTTCCTTCCCTATAATCATCTGTTGTTCGTGGGCCCGCGAAGCGAAGGAGGCAGCCCGTGCGCACAGAACGTATAATAGTAACATTGCCTGCGGTCTGCGTGTCGTCTGAACGCGGTAGCAGCGCAAAATGTGGGCAGCCGAAATGAGGCACTCTCAAGTCACTCCTGTTGGTTGACTCCCATTCGTGCGCAGTGGCTTCGCTGTCCGCCCTGGCCTTTTCTCGCCGCTTTGTTTTCAATTTGTACAGTCGGCACACAATGAGCAGCGACATTGAAGGCCACCGCCGTGCGCTTGGCCGGCGGTCACCTTCGGTTTCAATGCCGCCGTCATCATTTTCATTGCTTTTTTCGGGTCGCCATGTTCTTTCTGGAGCGCTGCCAAGGGGGCTGGAAGGCATCGTTTGGTCTTGGCGTTCTCTGCAAGCGCGAGTGTTTTGAATACAGGTGTGAATTCTCGGCGCGAAGTCCACTATAACAGAATTGTTTCGGTCGAAGTTGTTCGCTGCATGTTAGTTGCATTGCCTAAAACGTATTTTCACGGCAGAGCTGCCTTGTTCGTAATAACTGAGCGTTCGTTATTTCTGCGGCGATAAGTGGGGTCGATTGTATTAAACATCACAGTGTGACTGTGCGTATTTCAGTGTTTGAAGCGCATCTCCGCTCTCAGTGACGAGCCGGACCCAGTGTTTCGGAAACTTGGGCAGGCCTTGTTAATAGACAACACAAAAAACTGAAGCCTCATGCGGTTACTTCCAGCATTAACCCCAATTAGTCACGGCTGTCTTGAAACCGGCACAGGTTTACTTAACTCGATCTTCTGTGCAGAAGGTATTTGCGTTGTATGCACTCTCTCCGTTTATTTCATTTTGTATTGAAAAGCGGACGGATCATATGAACATCTGGTGGGCGGAGAGAAGGTCATCGCATGGAAGCACAAATGTATGGTGCCAATTTTAGCAGAAATGGGGCGCCACGAGAACAGCGGTCAAAAAGAAAAAAAAGAAGAAAGCGTGAAAACGAAGCATAAGAAACATGAGCAGCCGAGGAAACGCACTATTTTCGATTTGAAAAAGAGCCATGGGATAAATCTGGCGCTGAACTACCGCGATATAAGGGGGAAGCTGAGAAAAAAAATTCAAAAATACAGAAGGGGCCCAGGATCGGGCAGACGTATGAGCATCGATTGCTGCTCTGCACCTGAGCTTTTTGGCCGAGAGGAATTGGTCTAAGGAAAAAAGAAGCCGTTCGCCTCTAGAGACACGCACGGGAGGAAGCCAAGACCACCAACCGTACATATAGCCAGTCACGGTAATAGGGTGGGTTGGGGAAGTCATCTCGCTTTAGTGGGAAAGGAGGAAAGAGGGATGAGAGAGCAGAGTGAAATTAATGAGAGATGCAGGAAAAAGCAGCCCTTTTCACCAGCGTCTTCAATCACTGATGTAACAGGTGGCGTGCAGCGAACGTCGTGTTGAGCACAACGCAAAACAACGCCAGGAAAACGGCGCCAGCTGCTCTGTTGTTAGTCCCTTCCGGACCAAAAATCGGGAACTTGAGCGCATTTGGCGCGGGAAATAATGGCGAATAGAGTGTCTCACTGAGCTTCCGCAGCTATGGCCCGATACTGCAGTCCGAAGTTTGCTTCTGATACACAAACACCTTTGTAAGTGATATTCTTGTAAGGAAGACAGACACGAAATTTCGCTCGATTTTTCGCCGCTTCCTAATGATATGCACGGCGGCATCAAGGTATATCACCACGTGGTGTTCGCCCACGACCAACATAAAATTTATAATTGAAAATTTTCTCTCATGCTGTTCTCATTTCAGTTTAACCAGTCTGACGATGACTGTTACGTCTAAGTTCAGTACAGGCATGGAAAAACTGCGATGTAATCGCCACTTCTTCATTCCTTGTCATTTCGGATTATGAGAGAGGCTGGCTAAAAGGTTGACGTCAAATAAAATGAAGAATAAACGATTGTATCACACTTACTTTATTCCGCAAGTTACCTAGCATACTGAACTTTGACGTGATAGATATCCATCAGCTGTTTAGATCGACCAAAAACAGCATAACAGTAAAATTCCAAACAAATTCTTTACTAGTAGGAAGAAATTATCACGTGCCGATTCACGTATAATAATTTCACGCTTCTTTACGAAGAAGAATACAACCAAAAATTGGGTGTCTGTACAAATTTACAATTTTGAATCAAATTTTCTCTCTTTCACAGAGCATGAGCATGGCAGAATGCCACAAGTGCAGGAAAAGAAATGGAGGCTTAAGTTTATAGCTTAACGCTTCCCTCGTCTCAGAAAAGATCACACCTTTCTTTATTTATGTGTAACAGTCAAAAACAGTGCCTGGAGCTTTAATCTTTTTCGTACCCTGGGACACATGGCACGTGCCATACATGAACAAAGTGCTCACTGTTACTGCATCTAATAAATTCTCACGGCTGTATCTGCTCCTCTGTATCCTTTCTAGAGCGTGGGTTCGCATTTTTGTTTATTATTTGCTTATTAAACAAAGTGAAAAAAAATTATTTGTATAGGTTTGGCAACACCGACAGCAGCGCGTTTATTCTCATTAGAGTAGCAAGAACGCACTTAAAAATCGATGATGTGATTTGAGGAAGGGTAAAATTTCAGTGGCGAACTACAAGGACGATGACCAGATTTTTATGAACGGAAGTTTGTTCGCTCATGGTGAAATGATCGAGATCGGTGAATAGTTAACTCCAGTTATGATGGTAGCCCGACAGGCGCCCATCGATGACGGCATGCTGAATGTTGCGAACGACATACAGGATCATCATCAGCCCGACTACGCCCACTGCAGGGCAAATGCTTCTCCCGTCTCTTTCCAATTAACCTTGTCTTTTTCCAGCTTCGGCCACCGTATCCGAGCAAACTTCTTAATCTCATCTGATCACCCTATTTTCTGCTGTTCCCTGCTACGCTTGCCTTCTCTTGGAATTCACTCCGTCACCATTGAGAACCAGCGGTTGTCTTGACTTCGCATTACATGACCTGCCCAAGCCCATTTCTTCCTTTTGATTTCGACTAGGATGTTGTTAACCCGCGTTTGTTCCCTCACCCACTCTGCCCGCTTCCGGTCTCTCAACGTTGCACCTACAATTTTTATTTCCATAGCTCGCTGCGTTGTCCTCCATTTCAGCTGAATTCTTTTCGTTAGCCTTCATGTTTCTTGCCCATAGGTGAGTGCCGGTAAGATACAGCTGTTTTATATTTTTGTCTTGAGGGATATTGGTAAACTGTCATTCATGATGTGAGAGAACCTGCCATACGCACTCCCCCCCCCCCTCCTCCCATTATTTTTCTTTTAGTTATTTCCCACTCATGACCCGCATCAGCTGTCACTACCTACCCTAAGTAGACTTATTTCCTTCAGACTTCAGACTTTCCTTCAGTAGCGGAACCGGCGGGTTTCCATCTCTCAGCAGACTTTATTGGGACCATCCGCCCTCCTGGCCACGTTGTCGTCCTGTGCGATTCCCGGCCAGCCCTCCACCTCCTGCAAGCCCCACATCTCACAGACTTCGACCAGCGTCATTCGCGCCCAGCTTCACTCCCTGGAGGGCGCCAGCTACCACGTGTCTGTGCACTGGATGCCGAGCCATGCCGGCATCCAGGGCAACGGGGACGCCGACGCCGTTGCCAAGGCGGCCTCCGCCATCGGGTGGCCGGCGACCGCCAAAGTTTCCCCTCATTACTTTGCCTGTCCGCTACTGGAACAGGTGGTAAGGGCACTCTACACGACAGGCGCATCGCTGCGTACCGGCCCTTCGACCGGTTATCGGACAAGGTTCCCCTCCGGGAGCGATCCCTCCTGCTGCGACTCCACATCGGCTGCTCCTGGATGCCAACGCGGAAGTTCGTCGTCGGCCTGGCCCTCTACCCTGCCTGGCCATCGTGCGGCGATGCCGGCACTTTGGGACACTTGCTGTGTGCGTGCCCAACGTTTGACCTGCATCGCGTCGTCTCTTTGCAGGTGACCGGGCCTTTGGCTGCCAGCCGACACGGAGGACCAGCTGCTGTTTCTGGCACGAAACCGCCTCTCCACCCACCGTGCCCTGCTGGCCTACCTGGAGGAGACCGGCCTGGACGCCCTCCTTTAGGCTTGCGGCCCCCTTACCTGGACCACGACTGCAGCACCAGCTGACTGCATCAACCCCTCGCCAAAGTTCGCTTCGCGACAGCTCTTTGTTTTGACTGAACGGCTGAGTAGTGCACCCGCTGATTACTTCGTGATCGGAGAGACCACTGAAATGCAGTACATCAGAATAAACGTCTGGGTTTTTTGTAGGACGAGATGAAGTATGCTTGCCAATTGTGGTGGAGCGCCGCGTAGTATTTGTGATAAGTTGGGCAAGAGAAAAATCTACGCAGGAATGAAAAAAGGCGTGAGCTTCCTTATCACTGGAGTTAACACAAAGAGTAGGCCAATTGATGTCGGGAAAATTAGTTACAAAATCTGAGGCAAATTTTGATACAAAAACGCACATACAAGTCACTCAGTATTCCATCAGATTTTTCAAAAAATTCTTCAGTCATATCTGGCGGCCGGTGGATAGCCCCAATAAATGTAGTAGTAATTGCAAGTTTACAAACATCAAACTCTTTCAAGAACAGTCGCAACACAAATCTTAAAAGCAGATATTTGTTTCTAGCAATACGAATGCCACCGCTCACACCTGCCGTCACTCGGAAGTGGCCTCAGTACCGTGATTTGTTTCCTCGGCCAGGGTGTCCGATATGTAAATACGAGGACATAAAAGCCGAAATTCATCACTTACTGTGGGACCGCCCAGCTCTCAAGCCTACAAGAATCCAGCACCTGAAGATAGCGTGTCTTTCACCAAGCAACCCTGCTTCATGCATCTCCTGGACGCAGGGACCGTACCATCGTTCTCTACTGGACTTCATCAAATCAGCTAGCCTTTTTCCAATCATTTAATCACAACTACATCTTTCATCACACGTTCACCCATCATTGATGCCCTGGGGCAATAAATCTCGCTTAAAAAAAAGAATGCCGCCACCTTCCCCATTTTTTCTACATCAAAGAAAACAAGAAAATTCAGATTCACTGAAAAGATTGCTATCATCCCCAATAGAATCTAGCCAAGTTTCAATTAATACTAAGTACACGCAGAATCGACACGTGAATAAAGGGCGACAAGTTTTGAGCTAACACTTCGGATGTTTGTGAAGAAGAAATGACCAATGTCTGAACAATGATGCACAGTCGGTGAAGAACATGAAGTCACTGAAAAAGATAAGTTATCTGAAAGAACCGGTCCATCTGTGGCAGAATAAAGAGCTGGTACAGCACGGCTGCCCGCTACATCCCACACATAAATCATGTCGTTCATATGAAGTTTGTCTAAAGTCCGGCGAAAGCGTTCACCTTCTTTTTTAACCGATTTGGTGAACAGCAGGGGCTGGCGGCGTTTTTCGTGAACACTAAGCGAATATTGACGTCCAAGAAAAACATTAGTGTTCTTTAGCTTTAGGTGTTTCCATAACACGGCTTCCACTTCTTTATATTTGAAGAATTTGGCTATAATAGGCCGATTATTCTCAGCAGAAAACGGCCTAAGTAGTGTGCCCTAGAAATTGAAGTCGCAGTGAACCCAAGCTGATCATGGCAGAAGCCGTGCGCAAGTCGATCGGAACTTTTTCGGCTTTCTGATGAGTCGGTATCGTTTATTCCATAAAATAGAACTTTAGGCCTTCGCGACCGGTTTTCTAGGCCGTTATTTTATTAACCACGCTAGAGGTTTCATTTTCAAGATTAACGGAGGCGTTAAACGAAGAAGCCGATTCAAATTTAGTTTCTAGTTCTCCAACGCGTTTCATGATATTGTAAACTCTGTTTTCAGCTATGCGTGAATATTTAGAAATTTCTTTACTGATTCGATAAGGCTTGCGTTGCTGGGTTGAAGACGCTTCCCGGCTTCGGCAACATTATTTAATTTTTCTTCTTGAGCCTTGGTCATGGGTCCTGGTACTGGTTCAAATTCCCCACTGAGTAGCAACAAACTCAAAACATAAACAAGAGCAGCGCAAATACACTTGAATGAATTAGGTCGCCACGACACCGTCAGAAGGCAAACATCATTGCTGCGGTAAGAGCGAGTTTGAAAAAAAATTGCTGGTGGTGTAGCTCTGCTTGACCCTGGTCGAAAGCGAAAAGCTGCATCTCCCTGGCTACGTTTGAGGTCGAGGGACTGGCGGGACCCATAGATAGCCAATCTGACAAACACACAGTAATAGGGATTTTTTATTTGTTATACATTTTGCTTTCTTCGAAACGACATTAAAGGCGCTCACACACTACAATACATATTTAATATAGCTTCGGTGATATTTACGACTGTATTATTGCTCGTTGTATGCCAAGATATGGTACCAAATCCGGTTCCAAGTGACGCGCAAACCCTGAAGATAATTTCAGAAAGCCAAATTGAAGGTGGTGGCAGTGATATTTTATTAAAAGAATAGTAAAAAAGAAGGAAAAGATTGTTGCTAGCCCCGGCATTTACCACCGATACTGAAGCACCTGAGCTGGGGCAGCGGAAATAAAGGATAGCAGGCAGAATGGAGAAATGAAATGAAAGAGGTGAGGGGACAGGAAGAGAGGATAGGGGGAGAAGTAATATGTACAAACTATTTACACAATAAGAAATGTGTCCAGGTTGTGCGCGTGATTAGTTCATTTTAGAGGAATTAAAACACACGCGCACAGAACTGTGTTGGCTACAACTGGAGTGGGCCGTCCAATTATTAATTGTTCAAGGTAGAACTCGCGGAGCGTTCGGTCACTGCGTGTAACTACCTGACGGAGAACAGACGGGACGTCAAGCCCGTGTTTTCGAGGAATGCACAGAGGCTCACGAGTGCGCGCACTGCCCTGCGGCCACAATAGCGTCTTGATGGAGTCCGGTCGTATGTCCTGCACCCTATAGGCCGCAAGCATATCGCGACGAGCATCGGCGAACGCGGCACAGTGAAGGAGCAGGTGTTCTAGTGTTTCCACTGCACCGCATCCGTCACACACATCACTCGACGCGATTCTGTGACGCATCCGTCGTTCCCCGAGCCACACGCAGCCAATGCGCGCACGGAGGATCATTACACGTTGTGACCGTGTAAGTGCGCGACAGCCGGTGATACTGTCGATGCGCTCACCTCCTGCGATGCGTGGGTCGGGGTGCTCCTTTCGGAGATAGTCGTGGATGGCCGCACGCACGTCCTCCAGCGCAAGGGGCAGATCGCTGGCAGGTAGTTGGTGTGCATCGGTCGAGAGGTCGTCAGCTTCTTCGTTGCCGGCGATGCCGCATTGACCTGGCAGTCACTGTGCACGCACGGCACATCCTCTCTGCGCGAGGCGCTCGGTGCACGAGCGAATTTCCCGCACTAGTGGGGTACAGCGGCCGTTAGATTGCAGGCGGCTGAGGGTGGCGCGGGAGTCGCACAGCAGATCACTCCTGGGCGGCGAAGGGCCGAGGGTGAGCAGCAGGTCAAGCCCGAGCCGGATCCCCATCAACTCCGCCGTGGTGGAAGAGCCCAGGAGGGTTGCGTGTTGCTGGCTGTGCAGTCGCAATGCGGGGATGGTAGCCGCCGCTGCAAGGGAGCAGCTGTCGCGGGCCACTGAGCCGCCGGTGTACACGAGGAGATGGTCCTGGAGCTCCTCGTGTATGACGGCTCTGGCCAGTTGCTGCACAGCACAGAGGGGTGTGCTCCGCTTTCCCGCAATGCCGACGATCTCTCGCTGTACCTCCGAGGCAGCAGGCCAGGGCGCGCAGGAGCCGTAGGGGGGTGGGCCTTGTGTCAATTGCTCATACTCGAGCAGCACCGCGCCCATTTGTGAGCGCGGGTGCGAGCGCGTACGCTGCAGCAGCGAGCCACCGTCCAGTGCGCGGTGAAGCCGGTTGATGTGATTCAGTGCCCTACGCGCTGCTTGGAGCTCAAGTGGCCACGTTCCTGCCTCGGCCAACGTTGCGGCGCATTGCGAGTTTTTGGGCAGGCCTAGGCACACGCGAAGGGACTTGCGGTGCTGGAGCTCGAGTTTCTTCCAGCACGGCTTGCGCACAGTGACGAGCGGAAGCGCATAGAGCACTGTCCCCAAAGCCCCAGATTAATAATAATAATAATTGGTTTTAGGGGAAAGGAAATGGCGCAGTATCTGTCTCATATATCGTTGGACACCTGAACCGCGCCGTAAGGGAAGGGATAAAGGAGGGAGTGAAAGAAGGAAGGAAGAAAGAGGTGCCGTAGTGGAGGGCTCCGGAATAATTTTGACCACCTGGGGATTTTTAACTTGCACTGACATCGCACAGCACACGGACGCCTTAGCGTTTTCCCTCCATAAAAACGCAGCCGCCGCTGTCGGGTTCCCCAGATTGAAGAAATTGTTCTTCTGGTGAAAGGAAATGACGCAATGCGAGACAGGCGTCATTTCCTTTCCTTAAAACCAACTTTCATTTTCCTTCGCTTACGACGCGGTTCGCGTGTGCGCCGATATAAGTGAGACATGTGTCATTTCCTTTCTTTAGAACCAACTTTATTTCACTTTCGTTTTCTTACGGCGCGATTCGGGTGTCCACCGAGATATGTGAGACAGGCATTTCCTTGTTTGACCTCCAGCTATATTCAAGGTGAAACTTGCGGCCACGGTGACTTCTAGCTATATTCAAGGCGAAACATGCGGCCCCGTTGACGGCTCGAAAAGCTGGAGTAGTGAAACTTTTCGCTTCAATAACTAACCTGTAGAAATACAGTTGATGAGCTCCGAACCATTGTGACAGCGTCGTGGCCCGGAGCTTTGTCCAAATGCACGCGCTCTTTGAAGAAGCGGAGTAGATAGCGCCACCGTGTGTTTCCCGACGAGCATTGTGAAGTTCTTTAGAATTGTCAGCAGGTGAAGAAGTAGACTCGTGGCAGGTTGGTTCAGTTTCAGTTTCCAAGCAAGGCACTGTTGGTCGGCCCGTGTATCAGCAAGCTGCTCCGCAGGTGGCGACAGCAGATGCACCGGCAGAAATGCAGTTTATGAGCGCACTTGGAACGACAACACGTGAGAGTCGGTAGGGAAGGTGCCCTTTCTTTTTCCTCTACATCGCAGTGAACAGAAGGGTTTTCATGTTAATCTGGGTACCCGCCCATGCGGGCAACTCAGGGTTGGTGGTGGTGGAAACATTTATTGCCAAATACCGAGGGGGGCAAACCCCCTAGCATGGCACGAGGCAACCCTTAGGGGGCTGCCCTTACAGGGCAAAGGACAGCCCTTGGAGGGCTATCCGCTTCAGGGCGTCGGTAATTATCCGGCGCTGGTCAGCAGCAGCGGAGCTGGCCAGGAGTCTCCCAGTATCACTCCGCCCTGGTGGGGGATGGAGGGTGTGGGAAGGCAGGGCATGTGAGGAGGAAATGAAGGAAGTCTCCCGGTTTCCCGCAGAGCTTACAAGAAGAAAGGCATTGATCGGGGTAGCGGGCATGAAGAAGAATAGGGTAGGGAGCAGTTCGGGTCTTGAGTCGGCGCCAGTGGGAGGCGTGGGGTAAGCTTAGGGAGGGAGCCGGCGGTGCGTAAACGCGCCGGGTATCTCGGTAGTAGGCAAGAATATCTGAACGTATACAGACGCTCTCGGGATGGCGGAGGAGGTCGAACTCCGGCCCGGAAAGTGAGACCTCGGGCGAGGGAGTGGACTTCCTCGTTACCCGGGTGGCCTGCGTGTACGGGGGTCCAGATAAGGGTTACGGGGCGGGTGGGGTGCTAGAAGCGTAGAAGCCGATCCGCGGTACGGGATATCAGGCCTTTGGCGAAATTGGATAGGGCGGATTTTGAGTCGGAGATAATTTTGGTTTCAAAGGTGGAGGCAAGAGCGAGTGCAATAGCCGCTTCCTCTGCAATTTCCGATGAGTCTGTGGTGACGCATCCTGATGCGATTAGTCGGGCCTGATATTTAGCGACGGCGAGAACCATGCGGGAGCCCGACGAGTACGCTGCCGCGTCCACGTAGGCTACCTCGGAACTGTTGCCGTAGAGCTTGTGCGGGGCTTTGGCGCGGGCTGTCCTGCGTTCTCCGTCGTGCTCGGGGTGCACGTTCTTAGGGATTGGAAGGATGATGAGATGGGAGCGTAGGTCTGGAGGTAGGGGAACCCCCTCGGTAGGATGGGTGATCGGGGTGATGCCTAGCTGACAGAGTATAGTGCGGACTGCCGCGGTACTCGACAAGCGAGTCAGCTGTGCTGTTAGGGTGGCTTCTGCCAGCTCCTCAAACGTGTTGTGGGTACCGAGGTTGAGCAGCCGGGTAGTAGAGGTGCTGGGGGGTAGGCGGAGGGCAACCTTCGTGCAGCTCCTGAGGAGCGCGTTGATGCGGTCCCGGTCCTTCTGCTTTAGGGGGGAGGGGGGGGGGGGGGAGGGGAATGAGCTTATGATGAGTTCCTGCACACTTTAAAGCCATTATACAAAGCAAGTTTCCCTATGAAAACTGCGAAGCGGAATCGGCTCTTTCGCAAGCCTTGGCTGACCCCCAAACTTAATATGAAGGTACGCTTCAAAAATAGGCTCTATCATAAGTTTATTAAAACACGAGAAGCCAATGACTTCAATACATTTAAGACATACCGAAACCGCCTTAACAAAGAACTCAAAAAGGCTAGAAATGAATATTATGCTACTGAATTTGCTTCAACTAATGGCCGCTCAGATCTCATGTGGAAAAAGATGAATAATTTATTAGCGCGGAACATTAGTCATAATGCCATTTCTTCAATTAAAATAAATGATATTGAAATTTCTGGCCAGGATTTTGCAGACGCATTAAATAAATACTTTGTTAGTGTCTCTAGCGCTGTTCTTGTTGAAAACGACCTAAGGGATGTTAATAGAGTTCCAAATTCTATATTTCTTAAACCGGTTGATGAAGCTGAAGTATTCACAATATTTCATGCGATAAACTGCTCTACGGCTTGTGATGTCAACGGGATGCAAATGAAGCCGATCCGGTTCATTTTTGACCTTATTTTGCCTTGTGCTACGCATATTATGAATGCATGTATTTCAAATGCTGTCTTTCCTAGTGGAATGCAGTGTGCACGTGTTTCTGTCCTCTACAAAAAAGGTGATAGAAACGAAGTGAACAACTACAGGCCAATATCAATACTTCCTATATTTTGTAAATTACTTGAAAAAATTATCTATCAGCAATTTATTTCTTTTGAGTCTGATAACCATATATTTACGAGCTCTCAATATGGTTTTAGAAAATACTTATCCACAGAATCTGCTTTAATAGACCAGAAAGAACACATTTTGAAGGAGCTTGAACAAAACAGAATAGTAATTGGAATCTTTATTGATTTCACGAAAGTTTTTGATCTTATTAATCACAATTTGCTACTCCGTAAGTTAGAAATATGCGGCTTTCGCGGGCACGCAGTCTCACTAATAAAATCGTATTTAGAATTTCGCAAACAGGCAGTTACATTACATGTTTTCACATCTGAAATGCAGCCCGTCTGCTCTGGCGCTCCCCAAGGCAGTATACTTGGTCCTTTTTTTTTTAATACCTACCTTAATGACATTGTTTGTGCTGTACCGCTCGTAAAATTTGTTATTTATGCGGATCACACGAGTGTATTGATATCTGGGGACAACATGGATGAGTTGGTAGATGGAGAAAACCGCGCGTTAGAGCAACTAGATCAATGGGCCCTGAGAAACGCGTTAAAAATTAATACCTCAAAGACGAAAGTTGTAATCCTCCGCTCTAAAACAAACTAGTCCATTTGAGCAAAACTATATCTTTAAGGTCCTGTCCTTTAGAAGTAGTAGCAACGTTCAAAACATTACGTGTTATATTTAATGAAAGCATGTCTTGGGACGCCCACATATTACATATAACCACAAAATTATCTCAAATTCTTGGTCTTGTCTACCGTAATCGTCACGTACTCCCAAAACCTGCGATGCTCTTAATTTATCACTCCCTTTTTAATTCTCGCCTTAATTGTTGTGGCTTGGTCTGGGGTGCTACAACTCAGAAAAACCTGCAAAAGATTCACGTAATACAAAAAAGTTTTCTGCGCCTTCTTGAAAACGTACCGCGGTCTTATAACACCGCTGAACTTTTCCCAAAGCATAAAATAATTCCTATACCAAACATGTTTCCTTATCGTCTGGGTCGAGCTTTCAAACAAGAATTATCTAATCACACACGCTTCCTTCAAACGCTAGCAGAATTAGACAATCATACTCCGACGTATGAAACAAGAAGCAGGAATCAATGGAAAATAAAAACGTATCGAACTAACTACGGTCTACATACGCTACAAAATAGGCTGCCGCGAATACTGAACCAACTTTTAGAACGGAACATAAATTTGCAGGATATATCACACAAACGTTTAACGGAACTATTCCTTTCTCACATATAATTTTTCTTGCTTTTTTTCACGTCTTTTTTTCTTCTTCTCGGACACATATTTTGTGATTGTGCTATTGGTTATTGCATGTTTACTCACCTCCCTGTAATATGAAAAAGTGTCCATGTGTGGCTGTGCTAATGTTTTGTTGGTGTTTTTTTTTAATTTCTTGTGATCGTGTAGTTTTTTCACCTTGAAGTGCTTTTTCGGGATTGCTTGTGTTGCCCTGATTTCGGCCTTCATTGCTGCTGCCAGAATGTAGGGGGTCCAGGGCTCTGTCAAGCTGTCAATGGGCAGCTTTTACTCCGGGCTCCCTGTCATCCTGTACCGCATGATGGTCGAATAAATATATTATTAAGTACGCCATGCAGTTCGTGATGTAGGCTTGGGTGAGGCGGAGAGTGTTCCGCTCTCGCAGACCCGCGCGTCGGTTCGCCACGCGCCGAACGAGACGGGTGGCTTGCTGGGCTTGGGTCTGGAGAGTTTGGATGGCGTTGCCATGCGCGCCGTGGGAGTGAAGGACGAGGCCCAGGATGCGAATCTTGGAGACCAGGGGAATGGGGTGGTTTCCTGGAGTGAGTGAGATGGGAGGTTTGGCGGGGTTGTGCGGTCTGGAGTGGTTGAAGAAGAGTTTTTATTTAGAAAGGGAGCGGGCTAGGCCGCCTGCGCGAGCGTATGAGTAGATGATGTTGAGGGCCGACCGTAGGTTGTGTTCCATGTCGGCATCACCGCCTCGATTAGCACAGACAGTGATGTCGTCAGCATAGAGGCTGAAATGTATGTCGGGTATTTGGGCGAGTTGGTGGGGGAGTTGGAGAAGGGCTATATTAAAGAGGATAGGAGACAGTACAGCACCCTGAGGGGTTCCCAGTGCTCCCAGTGAGACACCGGATAGACGGTGGTCGCCCATGGTGAGTGGGGCTGCTCGTTCGGAGAGGAAATCGCGGACGTAATTGTACATCCGCGGGCCTACACCTAGGGCGTGGAGGCCCTCTAGGATGGCTGCGTGGGTAACGTTATCGAAAGCCGAGGATAGCCTTGGTGTCACCCGCGGGGGAGACAAGGATGTGGTGCTTGAGCTGTAGAAAGACGTCCTGAGTGGACAAGCCCGGGCGGAAACCAAACATGCTCGAAGGCATACGGTTGTTGTTCTCCAAATACCGGCTAAGCCGGGTCTGGAGAACGCGCTCCATGAGCTTGCCCACACACGACGTAAGAGAGATGGGACGGAGGTTAGCGGGGAGAAGTGGTTTGCCGGATTTGGGAATAAAGACTAGTTTGGCGTCTTTCCACTGAGGTGGGAGGGCGCCGCGCAGCCAGCACTCAGGGTTGTGCTGGATCGTCAGGTCATAGCCGGACAGAGCGGCCTCCCACTGCTGCTCCATGCATGTAGTGTATCTGTAGGCTGTCTGGGTTTTCTACCCACGTGACGTATGCTGTGGGTCTCTCGTCGCAGAACGGCCATGCGTCTGTGTAGTGTTCACGAAATATCATGGTGTATTTGTGTAAATTTGCAAAGATGTTGCTCTGAAGTTGCCTCTAGTCCCTAGCCTTCTGTGCTCTCAGCCACTTGTGCGGGGGAGGGGGGGGGGGGCGTTGACGTATGGACCGAGAGTACTGTAATCTGGTGTTGTAGGCCGTAGGTATTGGTAAGTAGGCAGGAGGCGTTGAAATCGCAGCGAAATGAAGGGAAGCCTTTCTTTTAAAAACGCGTAACTAAAATTTCGACGTCGTCTTGATGTTGTTTGCGTCAAGAACTCTCCTAGCTCATTTTTCACAGGCAAGTTGAGGCAGATAGGCCGTCGTATACTTTCTGCAAAAGCACGGTTGAGCATTTTTTTTTCTTGCACAGGGGTAAAGAGCACTTCCAGCATTTAGCCAAGGCCGAACAGGCTTCATACACGGAAATAATTCTGCTACACTAAACGTGTTCGCACTATAAATCGATAGCCTTTGGTGGATCTAAAAAAGAGGCTTCGAGCGTTATGGCCACCGCTTTTTGTTCTTATTGTATTTATCATTTTTCTCGTCTCATTTTAGGAATAAATAAATAATCTGGTGTAGACAACTGCAAAAATGCATGAATACACTACGGAGAAAACTCTGTACTCATGGACCAGGCTGACAACCAATATAATAGATCTAATTCGAAAGACATCAAAGGCAACGAGCCCCCGAGTTTCCCCAGTTCTAGACACCAATGCCGGCCCCATGGTATCCTCATGCATGAATGGCATCCACACGGTCCATTTAACAAAACACGTTGCGCGGCTAGTTCATTCACCAGAATTGGAATCAAATAAATCCGGCGCTATTTTTTGAAGCACGGATACAAAATGGACATGACTGGACGAGCGCCGACTTACCAGAGCCAGAGTCAGCACGCGCTCCAGCATATATGTTCTGTTCTCCGTCTTTCGCAAAATAGCTCTCAACTTCCTTTCAGTGGATTCATCAAAAGGCCAGATGTAAAATGCATTAATATTTCTTGCTTTTTTACGTTGCGGTACAAAAGAGGAGGAAGAAATACTAAAGGGCGCTGTAAGCTGAGGCGTGTGCCATACATCAACCGAAACATGGCCGCACGTTGTTTGGCACGGCATTGCAGCCGGGTGTTTTCTGTCGTGCACAGCACGAACTTAGAAGTGCGCCTACGGAATGTATCAGCTCTTTCCCTCGATGCGGCATAACGGTCCCATCGGAAGGTGCCGCCGAGGCGCCCACTTCTTTCCACCCTGCCTTCGATTGCAGAGCGGACCGAGCAGCAGCTGAAGTGCACCCGGCGGAAGCGACATCTTCGCCGCCGAAGAAAAGGCAGGCACGTCCCGCCAGAATAGCGAGAATCAGGCGTCATTCTTGTTTCTAGTTTCCGCTGTTGGTCCCCCGCTCTTCTTCGAAAATCACTGGCTACGCACTTTTTTCGATTCGTGCACCTTGTCTTTTGCACACACTTCCACGCGGCGCTGTGTAGCTCAATCCCGTCCGATGACACATGTCCGGCGACCGTAAGCCGCGATCACTGGGGAGGGGATGGTACAAGATGTTTCTTTTGAGGCGGACCGGTCAAAAATAGGCGACATTGTCATCGATCCACGGACCGTCCTCCGTGCCAGTTCACCTAGCTTGCTGTCTCTCGGCGTCATACGCCTCAGCGACGATGTTCAGGGAGACAAAAAAAAATTAAAATAACTAATCTTGACGAGTTCTTCGATTCACCGGCGGGACTTCGACGGCATCGAATGTGCATCCACATTTCACGTAGTGCGAAGGAAAGGAAAAGAAAAACACTTTGATTTTCTTTGCTCCGATTTTTTTTCTTCATTTTATAATTTTGTAAGGATGCATAATGTTAATGCCTATAAGAGCTGCTTTTCACTTTGCCTTCTAAAGTGTCTCTTGACTGCTTCATCTCTTTCACGCTGCCGTTCCGGCACTGAATGTGCGGTTCATTTGATGTACGTTTTGTTAATTAGAAAAGTATGAAGCCTGCTGCGACATTCTTCTCCATTTCGAATATGCTCCGAACAAGCAGCTGCAATATAACTGTTCTCATTGGGATCATACAACGTGACTTGTATTTAGGCAACAAAGGATCAGATAATGAGCGCAAGTTATGTTTGTTCCGTCGACAATATCTGCAGGACAATATCCACATTATTCAGTGTGGATGTATAATTTACCTGCCTTCAAAGGATCAGGGGGATGCACGCATGCAAATCTAATGGCAAGACTTGAACGTGTCTGGCACCCCATAAACAAAAGGCACATTAGAAAAAAAAGGGCAGGAGCCACAAAGGCCACGTTATCATGCACACGAGCAATCACGCAGGCAGGGCGAAGCAGAAAAACTTGTTAGAAAAATCTAATAAAGCATCTATCAATACAAGTGCTTCATCGTAATAGTAACTATTAAAAACGATAAAATTAGCAACGAAAAAGGCCTACTCCAACTCAGTTGACAAAATAAGTAGTTTAAATATTTAATGTATCGACCACAACTATAAGGTTATTTATTTATTTATTGGAATATAGCTGTAATCTTTTTTTGAATTTCAAGCAACTTTGTTGCGCGCAAAGCCCATGTCTTGAACCATTGCGTTAATCTGCTTCCCCGCTTCGATGTTGATGTGGAAATGTAACTAAAATCTTCAGGCAAAGAAAACAAAAGAATGCAGCTATCCGCCAGTAATCACAGAGGCCATCAACACGAATGATTTGGTTTTGCTGATTCACATGAATAACCCTTGCGTGTGGTCACTCACGGACGCGGACATAATCTCGTTGCGTTCATGATGCGTTCCTACTGTAGCACTTTTGCGTAGTCGTATAGTCGGCGCCAAAAAGAAGGCTGATTACTTTATTCTGAATAAAGAATTATTCGGCAAGCTTATTCTAGATGCTGTGTTGCGCATTTTAATATACCGCAGATATAGCGGTGTATTAAATATGAGTGATCGATTGCAGCCTAAAGTAGCATCCTTTGACGAGAGAAAATTTCACATCGTCAGCTTGAAATAAAACCGCTTGACATTGATAGTTTTCTGAAGGTAAGGTGTATGTGATCTTTCCATCTCATGCACACGTCGAAGTGACGTTGAGGGACTTAAAGTTCGCTAATAATGCCTACGTGATGCGGGTCACATTTTGTGTGATGCTGCAGCAATTTGATCACATGACCGGCCGCCATCTTGAAATCTCGCAAGGGTGGTCAAACGGGCTAGTTGGTAGCTCATATTTGGAAAAAAACAGCGCACCTTTAGACACGGACAGAGGCAGATATAACGACACAGCGCTGACTTCAACTAGTTCTTTATTGCAGAGTGACACAATATATATACGAAAAGTGGGCGGGAATACATGGGAAGTAGCTGCTATGTTTGCACGCGACAGAAAGATAACTGAGGTGAAAAGACACGAGGGGATAAAGTGCAACTGGGAGTGTAAAAAGGTAAGGGCTGGCAGAGGATGGCACCGAAAGGCAGTAACAGAATGACAAATGACAATGCGATAACATCATGAAAAAATAACAAAAATATAGTAAAAGCCAAGAGGGCATTACAAGCAGAATGAAGATAAAATGCATTAAAAGGTCCAAACCGGACGGACAAGAAACGTTGGAATGCGAGTAGTAAGAGCTAACGCTCTCAAAACTATTACCTTCCCCCATTGCGGCCCGAAACCATGGATGACATCCGCATGTCATATGTGCAGTCAATGCCAACCTAGCTACGTGAGCGTCTGTCCGGTCTTCTACATTCGAGAGTATTTATGTTGCACGTAACCTAATCTAGATCTAGAGTGTTCTCTAGCAAGTCCATTTCAGGTAAAACATGATTACACGATTAACTTCCGATTGATCACCAAAAGAAATAAAAAATAGAAGCTTTCCCTTATGCTCTCCTCGGTTTCAGTTAACGTTGGCTTTCTTCACAAATAACGGTGTTGCCCGCCAGGTCCTGCTTTCGCTCATTCAGTGCGGGAATAAAGCGCTGAACTGCCTCGAAGGCAAAACAAGCGTTCCAGGGGAGAAGGAGAGCACGCAAGACACACGCATTTTTAACAATTCAGAAGTGGCAGTTGCTTTACTGAGAAGATTACATTTAGAGCAGCAAAAAAAAAATGCACATTGCCAGTGTGCGCTGGTGGCCGCCTGGAGCGCGATAGCGGGGGCCACCCGACCATTAGTCTACGAGGCTCGCCACGCGCATAGAAGCGGAAACACCCAAAACGCAAGATGATTCCAGAAGTAGTCAACATGGCTGCGGATGTAATGGCAAAATCGATGCCGCTAACCGTTAAATCGTTGGCGATCATCCTCCCGCGCGAACGTCGCCTTAGGTCCCGCGCTCTAGCGGCCCAGAAAACTGGCACGTGAAATGCTCGTTTGTTCTCCCGGCTTGCGTTTCGTGATTT